>NC_064421.1:2690000-2990000 GCF_023375975.1 Astyanax mexicanus
TCTACTACATTTTAGAACACTGATGTGAGGATCTGATTGCATACAGCCACAAGAACAGCATTACTAATGGTCAATACTGGAGGATTTATACCCCTCTATAGCCAAAATCTGGCATTAGTCATAGAACCAATAGGTTTAATCTATTTATCTGCTTCAGAGAGTCCTATTTTATTAGCAATACTTATCTACAAGCACTAGACAAGTTGTGTGTGTGCATTTTCATATCTGTGCCAGCAATAATTTTGGATTTACTGGCTTTATTCCACCGGAGCTGCAACCCATTGTTAGCTCCCACAGCCACCGGCGCCGCCAGGAAGACCCAGCGGCGCCGACCCCAAGCGAGTGCGCTGACCCAAGGAGAGCGCTTCGGAGGCGGCGACGCAGGCGAGGCAAGAGAGGAGGGCTACATGCTAAGCTAAAGGCTCGCGCTAGCCGACCACCGCTGCCCAGCCTCCTGTTAGCTAACGTGCGGTCTTTGGAAAACAAATTGGACGAACTGAGAGCGAGGATTACATCACAGCGGGAATTAAGAGAGTGCTGCGCTCTTATTTTCACCGAGACCTGGCTCTCAGATAAAGTTCCGGACAGCGCTATTCAGCTAGAGACTCACTCCGTACACAGAGGAGACCGGACTGCAGCCTCCGGTAAGGCTAAAGGGGGAGGTGTGTGTGTGTTTGTAAACAACGCGTGGTGTGGAGACATACAGACCGCTTATAAGCACTGCTCACCAGACGTGGAGTTCATACTGCTGAAATGCCGTCCCTATTATCTACCACGGGAATTTACTGCTGTGTTTTTAGCCGCTGTTTACATCCCTCCGCGGGCTAACTCTACGGCAGCGCTCGGCAAACTCCATGACGTCATCAGCATGCTGGAAACGGCTCACCCTGATGCCGTCTTCATCACCGCAGGGGATTTTAATCAGTGCAACTTACGGACTGTGTTTCACAAACACTATCAACACGTGGACATTCCCACCCGCGACAAGAACACCCTTGACCATGTGTACAGCAATGTACGTGGTGCATTCAGAGCCGCACCTCGCCCCCACTTCGGACAGTCAGACCACATCTCAGTGTTCCTTTACCCAGCCTACAGACAGAGACTCAAACAGGCAAACCCTGTTACCAAAACAGTTAAACTGTGGTCTCTGGAGACTGAGGGCATCCTGCAGGACTGTTTTGCTACAACAGACTGGGATGTGTTTAAAGCTGCAGCCACAATGGAGGACTCCTCTGTCTGCATAGAGGACTATGCTGAGCATGTGTCCGGCTACATCAGCACTTGTGTGGATAACATCGTGCCCACCATACAAGTGAAGAGATTCCCCAATCAGAAGCCCTGGATCAACAGCCATGTACGACGCATGCTGCGTGCTCGCTCTCTTGCATTTAAATCAGGCAATGAGACTGAGTACAAAGCCGCAAAGTACAGACTGAGGAAGGCCATCACAGCAGCTAAGAGGCAGTACAGGGAGAAACTGGATGGCTTCTACTCCACTGCTGACTCCAGGCAGATGTGGCAAGGCCTGCAGCACATCACAGACTACAAGACTACCACCAGCACCTTGAGCACTGCAGACACCCTACCAGATGACCTCAACACCTTTTACACCCGCTTTGAAACTCCCAGCACTACCAGCGAGAGGCACACACAGCCCTCCACACCCCCCTCCCCCCCTCTGACAGTATCATCAGGCCAGGTATACAGAGCTCTGAGGAAGATCAACCCCCGCAAGGCGGCAGGACCAGACAACATTCCTGGAAGGGCCCTCAGAGCATGTGCTAACGAACTGGCTAACATTTTCAGCTCCATTTTTAATCTTTCCCTCAGCCAGAGTATTGTTCCCACTTGCTACAAGAACACAACTATTGTCCCCCTCCCCAAGAGGAGCCCCCCAACCTGCCTGAATGATTACAGGCCAGTAGCACTCACTCCGATCATTATGAAGTGCTTTGAGAGAGTGGTTCTGGATCACATCCTGTGCAGCATACCGGACACTTTGGACCCCCTGCAGTATGCCTACCGTCCCAACAGATCCACCTCAGACGCTATCGCTGCTGCCCTCCACTACTCTCTCTCCCACCTGGAAAACAAAGACTCCTACATCAGGATGCTCTTTGTGGACTACAGTTCTGCCTTTAACACGGTCATTCCTCACAAACTCACAAACAAACTGTATGTACTCGGCCTGCACCCGACCCTTTGCAGCTGGCTGTTGGATTTCCTGACTGGCAGGCCTCAGTCTGTCAGGATTGGAGACAGGACTTCAGCCAGTATCACCACTTACACAGGCACCCCACAGGGATGTGTCCTCAGCCCTATCCTCTACACCCTGTTCACTGTGTCGCTTCCCATAAGGACAACATCATCCTGAAGTTTGCAGATGACACCGCAGTGATAGGACGTATCAGTGGCGGAGATGAAGCGGCTTACAGGAGGGAGGTGACAAGACTGGTGTCATGGTGTGAGGACAACAACCTCGCCCTCAACACAGACAAGACGAAGGAGCTGATAGTGGATATGAGGAGGGAGAGGAGACCTCATCAGCCACTGTTCATCCGGGGGCTTGAAGTGGAGAGGGTGAACAGTTTTAAATACCTGGGCATCCACATCAGTGAGGACTTCACTTGGACATTGAACACCACACAGCTGGTCAAAAAGGCTCAACAGCGGCTGTACTTCCTGAGGAGGCTGAGGAAGTTCAGGATGTCTCCCAAGATACTCTGCAACTTCTACAGCTGTGTTATTGAGAGCCTCTTGACCAACTGTATCACCGTGTGGTACGGCAACACTACTGCGACGGACCGTACACGCCTGCAGAGAGTGGTAAAGACTGCGGAGAAGATCATCAGAACTCCACTGCCCTCTCTGCAGAGCATCTACCACCAGAGAGTCCTCAGGAGAGCTGCCTCCATCCTCAAAGACTCTACCCACCCCCAGCATGGACTGTTCACTCTTCTGCCTTCAGGCCGGAGGTACAGAAGTGTGAAATGCAAAACCACCAGGCTAAAGAACTCATTCTTCCCCACTGCTACCAGACTCTTGAACCTACCTCAGAAATAACCATTCACATTACTCTCTACACGTTTACATGTCAAGGACATTTCTCAGAGACACATGCTTACTTTACTTTGCAAAATTTTATAATTGCACTACTGAACCTTTTGCACTTTTTTCATATTCCACTGCTGTAGATAACATGTACTTACTTGTAAATAATATCCATACCCCATTACTGCTTTCATGTATATATTTCCATCATGGATGTAAAGTTAACACTAATTAATATTTATATTTTGTTTTTTATTCTTTCTTTATTGTATATTTTCTATTTTTATCTTTATGCGGCATACTTGGCGAGGGGCAAAGAAAGAATTTCATTGTACGAGGAAACTTGTTTCTTACTGTGCACATGACAATAAACTCTTTGAACTTTGAACTTGATAAGTGCAACAGAATTCATTTATTAGATGCGGTGTCCCCAAGTATTTGTATGAATAGTGTATATTGAGTAATATATCTAGAGCGGGGTTTTGTATACTCCTGGATTTAAATGTAGGCAAACACACACACACACACACACGCTGTGGCTCCATCTTCTCAGGCTTATTCAGGTTATCAGTAACCAAAAGTCTGTAAAAGTCCATCTGACTCCCAATGTAGGAAATGCAGAAATGGTGAATCTATTTTATGGTCTATTGTCACACATAAGGTGCACTGGATTATATTATATTATTATGCAACATTCAGCCAATATTCAGCCAATGACCTAGACTCAAAGTTTGTTAAAACATAAAATCCACCGGAGATCCTTTTATTAACCTATAGTTACACACAGAGGTGGGTAATCCAGATCCAGAAAGTAACTAGTTACTTTTAACTAGTGTAAACAGGACTGTTCTAAACATACACCTACCTATCTCAATTGTACTTGGCTGGTGTTTTTCCTCCATAGACTAATTCTAACGATTTGTTTCTTAGCTCTGAATTACTGGGTAAAGTATATAAACACTGATGTGTTATTCGCACAAATAACACAGGAATGAACTGAATGCTGTTCCTAGCGTTGTTAGTTATCTCCTATCTGACGAGACGGCGTCGCTGCCCAGCTTCAGCTCTGTCTGTGGGCGGTCCCGAGCCGAGGTGGGCGGGGTCCTGAATACTAATTATTCACGGGTTGATGTAGACACGGTGCTTTTCCTGATCGACTCATTTACTTTCTGAATATTTTCTTATTTACTAGCTGCTGCAGACAATGTTAAGGAGGAAGAGGAAGAGTTTCATCATGTGCAGCATCATAAACAACTCAGAGAGACCCACTGTATTTTAATAAGAACAAGAAAAAGTGGATTTTAGCAGAAGGACCCCTTAAAATAACTTGTGGTTGGCTGCAGGGCTACATTAAAGTTAAGGGAGGAAACTGCACAAACCTCCAGCTGTTTAAGTGTATCCCTGCATGATTGAGTTTATAGATTTATGCAGCTCTTTGTCTTGTAAGTCCTGCATCTTCACTCTCGCAGAAGAAGAAGCATCATAAATAAAACATGTATGACCCTGTGAACATGGACGTAAAGCGCAGTGCGCTGTGAAGTCACTGCAGTGATGAGCTCCTGCTTTACGATCAGATCAGGACGGTTTATGGGCTGGAGAAAAGCAGATCTATAGCCCCTCCCCCTGTATGGTATGGGGTCAATCAGGAGCGTAATGATGCTGAGGCAGTGTTTCAGACGCAGTGTGTTTATGGCTGCTATTACTGATGTGCTCCCCTGTCGACCATCACTCACAACGGACCTCCTCAACTTACCAAAACCACACCTCCTTATCATTCAATGCGTTTTCTTTATTTTATTCATGACTGATATTTACATTGTAGATTCTCACTGAAGCATCAAAACTATGAATGAACACATGTGGAGTTTTATGTACTTAATAAAAAATGAGCTGAACCTCCACAGTCACCGGACCTGAACCCAATCCAGATGATTTGGGGTGAGCTGGAGCACAGAGTGAAGAAGGCAAAGGAGCAACAAGTGCTAATAAACACCTCTGGGAACTCCTTCCTTCCTTAAAGACTGTTGGAGAACTTTTCATTTCAGTTGGCCACCTCTTGGAGCTCATTGAGAGAATGATGCAAAGCAGTAATCAGAGCAAAGGTGGGCTATTTTGAAGAAACTAGAATATAAAACATGTTTTGGCACCATTTTAAAATAAGACTACCTTTATAAAGGGTTAATAAATGGTTTGCAATTAGTTTATTAATGGTTAATAATTAGGTTGTAAATGCCTTAAAAATCATTAATAATCAGTTATGGTGCTGTGAGTTCACTATTTGGCAAACAACGGGTCTATGTACATTTCTATGTATGTGTTATAACTGATTATTAATGATTTTTAAGGCATTTACAACCTAATTAGTAACCATTAATAAACTAAACCATTTATAAACCCTTTATAAAGGTAGTCTTATTTTAAAGTGGTACCCATGTTTGTAGTTATTTCACCTTTTTTTGTGAAGTACATAAAACCCCACATGTGTTCATTCATAGTTTTGGTGCCTTCAGTGAGAATCTATAATGTAAATAATCATGAAAATAAATGTTTTATGGATTTTCTCAGTCATCTTTATGAGGTAGAGTCACCTGGAATTCAGTTTTTCAGGCTTTCAGTTAACAGCTGTGCTGAACTCGTCAAGAGTTAATTACTTGAATTTCTTGTCTCTTAATAAAGTGTTTGAGAGCATCAGTTAAAGTAAAGTAGTGAAGAGGTAGAGTTACAGGTATACAGTGAATAGTGAATATTTGAGTAATGTTCTAATCCAGATTATGGCGAGAATTATAATGATGAAACTGGCACTCATCAGGACCGCCCCAGAAAAGAAAGAGCAAGAGTTTCATCAGAGTTACCAGCCTCAGAAACCGCAAGTTAACAGCTGTGTTTCTTGCATTAACTTTAACGTTTAATTGATTGCAGACAGTATGAACTGTATGAAAATATTTAATGTTTTATCAGCTCATTGTCATTCATTAATATACATCTTATCCAGGCTTTCATTTCACATTCCTATCTATCTATCTATCTATCTGTCTGTCTGTCTGTCTGTCTGTCTGTCTGTCTGTCTATCTATCTATCTATCTATCTATCTATCTATCTATCTATCTATTTTGTCCCATTCATTCTGCAGCATGTGGTTTTGCATTTTTTTGTCTTGTTGAAAACTGCATAAATGTCACTAGATGTCACGGTTATAGGGATATAGCTCTATTTCAGTAATGTTCTAATAATCCATATTATGAGAAGCAAAAACTACTCACCTAAATAAAGAAAAAAATAACCAGAAGCAATGAAATAAATGACTTTTCAAGAACTTTAAAAGTATCCTTAAGTGCAGTCACCACAAAGACCATCAAAAACATTATAATGGTGAAACTGGCACTCATCAGGACTGCCCAAAGAAAGGAAAAGAGTTAACAGCCTCAGAAACTGCAAGTTAACAGCTGTGTTTCTTGCATTACCTTTAATGTTTAATTGCGTTTAATTGACAGTATGAACTGTATGAAGATATTTCATGTTTTATCGTCTCAACGCCATTTTATTCTTTAATATATATCTAATCCAGGCTTTCATTTCACATTCCGAACATTCTATGAATTTTAGCACTGATGATACCCAGCAATCAAATCTAAAGGTGTTATTTTGTCCTATTCTTCCTGCAGCATGTGGTTTTGCACTGTCTTGTTGAAAACTGCCTAGATGTCACTGTTATAGGGCTATAGCTCTGTTTGAGTAATGTGTTTTCATTGTATATTGTAAACTGTGAAAAGTCAATGAATAAAAGTAAAAAAGAAATAAATTCCCAACCTTTCACTGTCGACCCTGTCAAATATCTTGCTATAACTGGTTGAGCATATGCACGCAAGAAAATTAATGCAGGTAATATAAATATAAAGGAAAATATGATATTTATGTTATCTAAAGTCTTAGAATTAAGAATTCTTAAGGTTTTAAGAGCCAAAAAGTGCATGATTCTGACTCTGGACACTGCAAGGACGACTGGCACGGCTACAGTGGCTTTTTCAAAGCCTATTTTAGACGTTTGTGCTGTGAACTATAATAGTTCGGACATCCTGGAGCTGTACACTGGTGTTAAAGGCCTTCAGGGAAAGTCATTGGAGAGTGGCGTGGTCAGTAATGCCAGACATATCACACAGAAACACTGACAGCACAGGCCTGGATACATCACTAAACTAAAAAAAAACAAAAAGCATTTTTCATTGCGTTTAAGAGACACACGTTTATTCTGACAGACTGTAATACACTACTGAAAGTGTAGGGGGCGCTCTATTATGATCTATAATGTACATAGGATCCACACGCTCATTCTGACAGACTATATTACACTACAGAAACCAAGTGGGTGTAAAATAATGCTCTAAGATGTTCATATGATCCATACACTCATTCTAACAGACTGTTATACACAAAACAAAGCATAAGGGGCGCTCTATAATGCTCTATAATATTAGAACTATCCACAAGCTTCATCTGATAGACTATAAAACACTACATGAAGCATAGGGGATGCTATATAATACTCTATAATGGGCAAATGATCCACAGACTCATTCTGACAGACTGTAATACACTACAGGAAGTGTAGGGGGCGCTCTATAATGCTCTATAACGTTTAAAAGATCCACATGCTCATTCTGACAGACTGAAATACACTACAGAAAGCATAGGCTGCACTCTGAAACGCTTTATAATGGGCAAATGATTAATACACTCATTCTGACAGACTGTAATACACTACGGGAAGCATAGGGGGTGCTTTATAATGCTCTATAATGCTCATAAGATCAACACACTCATTCTGACAGACTGTAATACACTACAGAAAGCATAGGCTGATAATGTCACTCAAAGAACACCTCTCAGCCAATCACATTGCAGGGTCAGAATTAACTGTGGTATAATGCTCTATAATGTTCATATAATCAATACTACCATCCTGACTGATTATAATAACTGTAATTAAGTAAGCTGAATACATACTCTGTGAGTACTGACTCTAAAAGTAATTATTACTCTTTGAAATTAAAAGTAATGAATGAAGGAGTGAAAGTGAGAGTAATGAATGAAGGAGTGAAAGTGAGAGTAATGAATGAAGGAGTGAAAGCGAGAGTAATGAATGAAGGAGTGAAAGTGAGAGTAATGAATGAAGGAGTGAAAGTGAGAGTAATGAATGAAGGAGTAAAAGTGAGAGTAATGAATGAAGGAGTGAAAGCGAGAGTAATGAATGAAGGAGTGAAAGCGAGAGTAATGAATGAAGGAGTGAAAGCGAGAGTAATGAATGAAGGAGTGAAAGTGAGAGTAATGAATGAAGGAGTGAAAGTGAGAGTAATGAATGAAGGAGTGAAAGTGAGAGTAATGAATGAAGGAGTGAAAGTGAGAGTAATGAATGAAGGAGTGAAAGTGAGAGTAATGAATGAAGGAGTAAAAGTAAGAGTAATGAATGAAGGAGTGAAAGTGAGAGTAATGAATGAAGGAGTGAAAGTGAGAGTAATGAATGAAGGAGTGAAAGCGAGAGTAATGAATGAAGGAGTAAAAGTAAGAGTAATGAATGAAGGAGTGAAAGTGAGAGTAATGAATGAAGGAGTGAAAGTGAGAGTAATGAATGAAGGAGTGAAAGCGAGAGTAATGAATGAAGGAGTGAAAGTGAGAGTAATGAATGAAGGAGTGAAAGTGAGAGTAATGAATGAAGGAGTGAAAGCGAGAGTAATGAATGAAGGAGTAAAAGTGAGAGTAATGAATGAAGGAGTGAAAGTGAGAGTAATGAATGAAGGAGTGAAAGTGAGAGTAATGAATGAAGGAGTGAAAGTGAGAGTAATGAATGAAGGAGTGAAAGTGAGAGTAATGAATGAAGGAGTGAAAGCGAGAGTAATGAATGAAGGAGTAAAAGTAAGAGTAATGAATGAAGGAGTGAAAGTGAGAGTAATGAATGAAGGAGTGAAAGTGAGAGTAATGAATGAAGGAGTGAAAGTGAGAGTAATGAATGAAGGAGTGAAAGTGAGAGTAATGAATGAAGGAGTGAAAGTGAGAGTAATGAATGAAGGAGTGAAAGTGAGAGTAATGAATGAAGGAGTAAAAGTAAGAGTAATGAATGAAGGAGTGAAAGTGAGAGTAATGAATGAAGGAGTAAAAGTGAGAGTAATGAATGAAGGAGTGAAAGTGAGAGTAATGAATGAAGGAGTGAAAGTGAGAGTAATGAACGAAGGAGTGAAAGTGAGAGTAATGAACGAAGGAGTGAAAGTGAGAGTAATGAATGAAGGAGTGAAAGTGAGAGTAATGAATGAAGGAGTGAAAGTGAGAGTAATGAACGAAGGAGTAAAAGTAAGAGTAATGAATGAAGGAGTGAAAGTGAGAGTAATGAATGAAGGAGTGAAAGTGAGAGTAATGAATGAAGGAGTGAAAGCGAGAGTAATGAATGAAGGAGTGAAAGTGAGAGTAATGAATGAAGGAGTGAAAGTGAGAGTAATGAATGAAGGAGTGAAAGTGAGAGTAATGAATGAAGGAGTGAAAGTGAGAGTAATGAATGAAGGAGTGAAAGCGAGAGTAATGAATGAAGGAGTGAAAGCGAGAGTAATGAATGAAGGAGTGAAAGCGAGAGTAATGAATGAAGGAGTGAAAGTGAGAGTAATGAATGAAGGAGTGAAAGCGAGAGTAATGAATGAAGGAGTGAAAGCGAGAGTAATGAATGAAGGAGTGAAAGTGAGAGTAATGAATGAAGGAGTGAAAGTGAGAGTAATGAATGAAGGAGTGAAAGTAAGAGTAATGAATGAAGGAGTGAAAGTGAGAGTAATGAATGAAGGAGTGAAAGTGAGAGTAATGAATGAAGGAGTGAAAGCGAGAGTAATGAATGAAGGAGTGAAAGTGAGAGTAATGAATGAAGGAGTGAAAGCGAGAGTAATGAATGAAGGAGTGAAAGTGAGAGTAATGAATGAAGGAGTGAAAGTGAGAGTAATGAATGAAGGAGTAAAAGTGAGAGTAATGAATGAAGGAGTGAAAGTAAGAGTAATGAATGAAGGAGTGAAAGTGAGAGTAATGAATGAAGGAGTGAAAGTGAGAGTAATGAATGAAGGAGTGAAAGCGAGAGTAATGAATGAAGGAGTAAAAGTAAGAGTAATGAATGAAGGAGTGAAAGTGAGAGTAATGAATGAAGGAGTGAAAGTGAGAGTAATGAATGAAGGAGTGAAAGTGAGAGTAATGAATGAAGGAGTGAAAGTGAGAGTAATGAATGAAGGAGTGAAAGTGAGAGTAATGAATGAAGGAGTAAAAGTGAGAGTAATGAATGAAGGAGTAAAAGTAAGAGTAATGAATGAAGGAGTGAAAGTGAGAGTAATGAATGAAGGAGTAAAAGTAAGAGTAATGAATGAAGGAGTGAAAGTGAGAGTAATGAATGAAGGAGTGAAAGTGAGAGTAATGAACGAAGGAGTGAAAGTGAGAGTAATGAACGAAGGAGTGAAAGTGAGAGTAATGAATGAAGGAGTGAAAGTGAGAGTAATGAATGAAGGAGTGAAAGTGAGAGTAATGAACGAAGGAGTAAAAGTAAGAGTAATGAATGAAGGAGTGAAAGTGAGAGTAATGAACGAAGGAGTAAAAGTAAGAGTAATGAATGAAGGAGTGAAAGTGAGAGTAATGAATGAAGGAGTGAAAGCGAGAGTAATGAATGAAGGAGTGAAAGTGAGAGTAATGAATGAAGGAGTGAAAGTGAGAGTAATGAATGAAGGAGTGAAAGTGAGAGTAATGAATGAAGGAGTGAAAGTGAGAGTAATGAATGAAGGAGTGAAAGCGAGAGTAATGAATGAAGGAGTGAAAGCGAGAGTAATGAATGAAGGAGTGAAAGCGAGAGTAATGAATGAAGGAGTGAAAGTGAGAGTAATGAATGAAGGAGTGAAAGCGAGAGTAATGAATGAAGGAGTGAAAGCGAGAGTAATGAATGAAGGAGTGAAAGTGAGAGTAATGAATGAAGGAGTGAAAGTGAGAGTAATGAATGAAGGAGTGAAAGTAAGAGTAATGAATGAAGGAGTGAAAGTGAGAGTAATGAATGAAGGAGTGAAAGTGAGAGTAATGAATGAAGGAGTGAAAGCGAGAGTAATGAATGAAGGAGTGAAAGTGAGAGTAATGAATGAAGGAGTGAAAGCGAGAGTAATGAATGAAGGAGTGAAAGTGAGAGTAATGAATGAAGGAGTGAAAGTGAGAGTAATGAATGAAGGAGTGAAAGTGAGAGTAATGAATGAAGGAGTAAAAGTGAGAGTAATGAATGAAGGAGTGAAAGTAAGAGTAATGAATGAAGGAGTGAAAGTGAGAGTAATGAATGAAGGAGTGAAAGCGAGAGTAATGAATGAAGGAGTGAAAGTGAGACGGATGACACCTGTTCACTCTGCTCATCACTAGTGACATCACAGCCCTGGAATTTACAGCAGACACATTCAGTATATGGGTTACTGCGTGTGTGTGTGTGTGTGTGTGTGTCCATTTACAGCAGATCAGATTACTGAGCTCAAACTTCCTTTGAGCTCAAATTCCGACTGAAGAATGTGTGTGTGAGAGAGAGAGAGAGAGAGAGAGAGAGAGAGAGAGAGAGAGAAAGAAAGAGAAAGTGCAAAAGCATAAACTGGGGAGTAATAGTAAAAGAAGAAAAGAAATAAGAAGGTAAAATAAGAAAAGAACTTAAAAACAGAAAAGGCAGGGAGATTGAGAAGATGAAAATAAAAAGACATGAAAAGAAAGAAAGAAAGAAAGAAAGAAAGAAAGAAAGAAAGAAAGAAAGAAAGAAAGAAAGAAAGAAAGAAAGAAAGAAAGAAAGAAAAAAGAAAAAGAAAGAAAAACAATAAAAGGAGAGGACAAAATTAAGAAAAAACAGAGAGAAAGAAATAAGAAAAGAAAGGATTAGGGTGAAA
The DNA here is from genome assembly GCF_023375975.1 of Astyanax mexicanus. Lineage (NCBI taxonomy): Eukaryota > Metazoa > Chordata > Actinopteri > Characiformes > Acestrorhamphidae > Astyanax > Astyanax mexicanus. The sequence continues at coordinate 2,701,964 of NC_064421.1, forward strand.
GAAATAATAAACAGAGAAAAAAAATAAAAAAAGGAAGAAACAAATGGAAGAAACAGAAAGAAAGAAAGAAATAAAGAAAGAAAGACAACAGAAGGAGTGGATGAAAGAAATAAATAAACAGAGAGAGAAAGAAAGAAACAAAAAACAAAAAGAAAATATATACAAAAGAAAGAAAGAAAGAAAGAAAGAAAGAAAAAAAGAAAAGTAATAAAATAAAAGTAAAGATAAACAATAGAAAGAAAGAAAGAAAGAAAGAAAAGAAATATGAAAATAATTCAGTATTTTCTCCTATAAATTAAACTGAGTGGTACAGTGTGTGTGTGTGTAATATTAACATACATTAACATATTACCATAAGAAATAACACTTTTTTCTATTTACATGTTTATTACACTAATTAAGCCCAGCAATGTGGTTCAGATTTCATGCTCCAAAATAACTATTCCTGTATTTTTGTAGCATTATTACTGTTAAGAGTGTAGAAATAAAGTAAAAATGCCCTTATTATTAATGATATTAGTGTAGAGCGATATCACCCAGCCCTGCTCTGTATTACTGCTTGTTTTTCATTTCTCCTGGTGATGAGTTCGGTGACACAGATCACCAGAACCTGAGATAATCACTGGTGCTAATCGCTATCCGCTGCACGTCCTGAGTTATTGATGTAATTCAGACATTCAGACCATCTCAGCAGAACTCAGCTCAGCTCGACCCGTTCCTACTGAGATCCAGACCAATCAGGAGTCTCACAGCCAACAGAACCGATCCTCTAAACTCACTAATATCATAAACCTGCTGTAATCCTGCAGCTCACTGTAGAGCTATCAATCACCTCTAACACTGAGTAATACAGGTACTGAATTATGGGAGTTGTAGTGAGGGCTGATAATAGTGGGTGCAGGTGAATTATGGGAGTTGTAGTGAAGGCTGATAATAGTGGGTGCAGGTGAATTATGGGAATTGTAGTGAGGGCTGATAATAGTGGGTACAGGTGAATTATGGGAATTGTAGTGAGGGCTGATAATAGTGGGTACAATAGTGGGTAAAATCTCCTTGAATCCTTGAATTATGGGAGTTGTAGTGAGGGCTGATAATAGTGGGTGCAGGTGAATTATGGGAGTTGTAGTGAGGGCTGATAATAGTGGGTGCAGGTGAATTATGGGAGTTGTAGTGAGGGCTGATAATAGTGGGTACAGGTGAATTATGGGAATTGTAGTAAGGGCTGATAATAGTGGGTACAATAGTGGGTAAAATCTCCTTGAATCCTTGAATTATGGGAGTTGTAGTGAGGGCTGATAATAATAGTGGCTGCAGCTGAATTATGGGAGTTGTAGTGAGATCTGATAATAATAGTGGGTGCAGGTGAATTATGGGAGTTGTAGTGAGATCTGATAATAATAGTGGGTGCAGGTGAATTATGGGAGTTGTAGTGAGATCTGATAATAATAGTGGGTGCAGGTGAATTATGGGAGTTGTAGTGAGGGCTGATAATAATAGTGGGTGCAGTTGAATTATGGGAGTTGTAGTGAGATCTGATAATAATAGTGGCTGCAGCTGAATTATGGGAGTTGTAGTGAGATCTGATAATAATAGTGGCTGCAGCTGAATTATGGGAGTTGTAGTGAGATCTGATAATAATAGTGGGTGCAGGTGAATTATGGGAGTTGTAGTGAGATGCCCTGTGATTCACACCACTAGTAGTACAGAGGACAGATGTAGGCGTAGCAGAGCGTCAGAGAAATCTGTAATCACTGCAGTCAGTAAACCACCGCTAATCCGCTACGGCCCCCCGCTAACACACACACACACACACACACAAACAGAGGCTTTGGAGTTCATTCAGTCATTCAAACGCTAAACACACACACACACACACACACATACCATGGTATTGACCTACTGAAAACACCTGCTTGAGTCTCTGATGATCTAGCATACTCAACGCAAAATAGTAAAATACTAAAACTATATAGCAAAATAGTTCATTGATATATAATTAACACTACATATAGACCTCATAGGAATCTCAACATACATTTGTAGATTGTGCAAAACATAGCAGCTTTTGACAAATAAGTTACAAACATTAACACTAGAAACTAAAAAAATACTTTATAATATATATACAAACTGTATTTCATCGCTGTCTAATGAGAAACAAGTATCTCCATTTTGTTAGTTTAGTACTTTACTTCATTACTAATACTAATTTGTACAACTTTATACAAAATTATTAAGTATATACTGGGTTGTTACCAAATACTTTATATTGGATATTAAACACTTCCAAGAGAAGAGTAAATAAATAAAAGTGGTTACTAATTATTTCATAGCAGATACAGAATGTACATAGTGTGTGTGTGTGTGTGTGTGTGTGTGTGTGTGTGTGTGTGTGTGTGTGTGTGTGTGTGTATGTGTGTACAGTACCCCGTTCTCGCAGGGTTTGTCCATCTTCCCTCGACTCGTCCTGCTGGCCTGATCCACTGGCTGACCTCCTGCAGAGCAAACACCACCAATACATCATTAATCATCCAGAGAGACCCCGCCCACAATACAGCCCACCTGAGTTCCTACACCCCCCACCTCACAGCACACCTGAATTACAGCAGACCCCACCTCCAGCAGGGAGCAGGTGTGTGTGAATAACAGAATCATGATAAAGTCATCACCCCCTTTATCACAACCTGCTCCTGTTTCTACATCACCTGTATAAGCCCCGCCCCTCAGACAGGTGAATTAAATAAGTGCCACACACCTGCAGATTTATTATCCAGTTACTAGTTTAATATCAACTATGGATTATACAGTATCTATTACTATGAATCATTCAGTACGCTCTACAAATTATTCTGTATGCATTATGAATTTATTAGTATGCATTATTCAGTATTTATTATAAATGATTGAATACCCAGTATCAATTATTTTGTTTGCATTATTAATTATTATTTAGTATGCATTATTCAGTATTTATTATAAATTACTGAATACCGAATATTAATTATTCAGTATTTATTATAAATTACTGAATACCCAGTATAAATTATTCTGTATTTACTATAAATTATTGAGTAGCCAGTATGAATTATTCAGTCTTTAGTATAAATTCCTGAATACTCAGTATAAATTATTCAGTATGCATTATGAATTATTCATTATTTACTATAAATGACTGAATACTCAGTATAAATTAGTCAGTATTAACTATACATTACTGAACACCCAGTATGAACTATTCAGTATGCATTATGAATTATTCAATATTTACTATAAATTATGGAATACCCAGAATAAGTTATTCAGTATTAATTATAAATGACTGAATACCCAGTGTGAACTATTCAGTATGCATTATGAATTATTCAGTATTTACTATGCATTATTGAATACCCAGCATTAATTAGTCAATATTTACTACAAATTACTGAATACCCAGTGTAAATTATTCAGTATGCGTTATGAATTATTCAGTGTTGACTATAAATGAATAAATACTCAGTATAAATTAATCAGTATGCACTATGAATTATTCAGCTATTCAGGTGTTTATACCTCAGTACCTAGTATTATTTTTCTGGTACCTACTATGAATTATTTAGTATGTTCCATTAATTATTTAGTAACTAGTAATTATGAAATATTTAATTTATTCAGATGCTATGAACTAAAAGTACTGAAAAACTTTGTGTAAAAGACTTTGAAGTTCCGATAGTGAGGAACTCTATTGTTGACCCACATGCAGACTATTACAGTTTATATTCAGATATTGATTATACCTATAAACTTTTATAAATAGTCGGTTTGTGTATTTAAGTTATTTTTATAAGCTTTAAAAACTAAATAAACCAAGAATAAGAGTTTGACAAGGTCATACAGTTCACTAATAATTTAATTTGTGTATGATATCACTCTATGATATAATTATATAAAAATAAAATCATATACAGGTCCTACCTCTATAGAGACAGTAAGAGGTGAGCGTAAGGTCCGGTCAGTAAGTCCACAGTGAGAGCACAGAGAGCACAGAGACAGGCTGATGCTGACTGACGCGCTGGTCTGATCTACTGGCCGAGTGCCGGTCAGCTTTAGGCCTCATTACAGGCCGTGTGATCATGTGATCTGTAGTGAACACAGGGCTGTACGGGAGCGAGTGTGTGATTACAGCCCTCCAGACTTTTCTCTTTTGTGAACGGGACTCTGACGGGCCGCCCCGGCCGGCCGGGATATAAATAGGCCTGGGTTTAATTCCCTAAATCCAGGGTTGCATCACTGTGTGTGTAATCCTGTCAGAGGCTCTGGAAATACCTGGTGCTGTGCGGTTCTGAGCGGAGGAGTGGAGGAGTAGAGGAGTGGAGGAGTAGAGGAGTGGAGGAGTAGAGGAGTGGAGGAGTAGAGGAATGGAGGAGTGGAGGAGTAGAGGAGTGGAGGAGTAGAGGAGTGGAGGAGTAGAGGAGTGGAGGAGTGGAAGAGTAGAGGAGTGGAGGAGTGGAGGCATAGAGGAGTGGAAGAGTAGAGGAGTGGAGGAGTGGAGGAGTAGAGGAGCGGAGGAGTAGAGGAGTGGAGGAGTAGAGGAGTAGGAGTGGAGGAGTAGAGGAGTGAAGGGGTAGAAGAGTGGAGGAGTAGAGGAGTAGGAGTGGAGGAGTAGAGGAGTGAAGGGGTAGAAGAGTGGAGGAGTGGAGGAGTAGAGGAATGGAGGAGTAGAGGAGTAGAGGAGTGGAGGAGTAGAGGAATGGAGGAGTTGAGGAGTGGAGGAGTAGAGGAGTGGAGGAGTGGAGGAGTAGAGGAGTGAAGGGGTAGAATAGTGGAGGAGTAGAGAAGTGAAGGGGTAGAAGAGTGGAGGAGTGGAGGAGTAGAGGAGTAGGAGTGGAGGAGTAGAGGAGTGAAGGGGTAGAAGAGTGGAGGAGTGGAGGAGTAGAGGAATGGAGGAGTAGAGGAGTAGAGGAGTGGAGGAGTAGAGGAATGGAGGAGTTGAGGAGTGGAGGAGTAGAGGAGTGGAGGAGTAGAGGAGTGGGGGAGTAGAGGAGTGGAGGAGTAGAGGAGTGGAGGAGTAGAAGAGTGGAGGAGTGGAGGAGTAGAGGAATGGAGGAGTAGAGGAGTAGAGGAGTGGAGGAGTAGAGGAATGGAGGAGTTGAGGAGTGGAGGAGTAGAGGAGTAGGAGTGGAGGAGTAGAGGAGTGAAGGGGTAGAAGAGTGGAGGAGTGGAGGAGTAGAGGAATGGAGGAGTAGAGGAGTAGAGGAGTGGAGGAGTAGAGGAATGGAGGAGTTGAGGAGTGGAGGAGTAGAGGAGTGGAGGAGTGGAGGAGTAGAGGAGTGAAGGGGTAGAATAGTGGAGGAGTAGAGAAGTGAAGGGGTAGAAGAGTGGAGGAGTGGAGGAGTAGAGGAGTGGAGGAATGGAGGAGTGGAGGAGTGAAGGGGTAGAAGAGTAGAGGAGTGGAGGAGTAGAGGAGTGGAGGAGTAGAGGAATGGAGGAGTGGAGGAGTGGAGGAATGGAGGAGTGGAGGAGTGGAGGAGTGGAGGAGTGGAGGAATGGAGGAGTGGAGGAGTAGAGGAGTGGAGGAGTGGAGGGGTAGAAGAGTAGAGGAGTGGAGGAGTAGAGGAGTGGAGGAGTGGAGGAGTAGAGGAGTAGAGGAGTGGGGGAGTAGAGGAGTGGAGGAGTAGAGGAGTGGAGGAGTAGAAGAGTGGAGGAGTGGAGGGGTGAAGGAGTAGAAGAGTAGAGGAGTGGAGGAGTAGAGGAGTGGAGGAGTAGAGGAATGGAGGAGTGGAGGAGTGGAGGAATGGAGGAGTGGAGGAGTGGAGGAGTGGAGGAGTGGAGGAATGGAGGAGTGGAGGAGTAGAGGAGTGGAGGAGTGGAGGGGTAGAAGAGTAGAGGAGTGGAGGAGTAGAGGAGTGGAGGAGTGGAGGAGTAGAGGAGTAGAGGAGTGGGGGAGTAGAGGAGTGGAGGAGTAGAGGAGTGGAGGAGTAGAAGAGTGGAGGAGTGGAGGGGTGAAGGAGTAGAGGAGTGGAAGCGTAGAGGAGTGGAGGAGTGGAAGAGTAGAGGAGTGGAGGGGTGAAGGAGTGGAGGGGTGAAGGAATGGAGGAGTGGAGGAGTAGAGGAGTGGAGGAGTAGAGGAGTGGAGGAGTGGAGCAGTCACCGCCTGCTTCAATTAGCTACACCTTACAGTCCCTGCAGCCAATTACACACTAGCTCAACTCTGCACACACACACACACACACACACACACTAAAGCTTTTTTGGCTTAAACTCCTCCAGTTACACACACTGCTAAAAACTCAGTAACACAGTAATATCAATATTTAAAAAATCTATATTGTGATTATTGCCATATTTTGTCTATTATTGACTGTAAAGCATTAAGTGTATTGTCTACATTCACAGTTTATATGCATGCACTAAATATTCTGCACTTACTTTTTTACATGTTGTTTATGTTACATTATTATTAATTAATATTAATTAATATATTAACTTAAATTTTTGGTGAGTTACTATTGTTAACAAAATAGACCAAAAATTATAGATTGCAGATGTTTATTTCTACTAAAACTATCATACTTATACAGAATAAAACATTAACCTTTATTGTGTTTTAGTAACATATCATATAATATCAAATAAAAATACCAAAATATCAGGGAGCACCTGCAACCACAAGAAAAGTTATATTATACTATATTACACTATTCCTTTTTTTATTATTATATTACAACCAAAGGAAAATCCACAGAGTTTGGCTTCATCATGAAGGGCATCAATAGAGCAGCACAGCTAGCAACTAATATATATAATATACAGCTTTGGAAAAAATACAAGTGTGCACTTAAAAATGATGAGTTTCTTTGATTTTACCAAATTAAAACCTCTGGAATATAATCAAGAGGAAGATGGATGATCACAAACCATCAAACCACCAAACTGAACTGCTTGAATTTTTGCACCAGGAGTAAAGCAGCATAAAGTTATCCAAAAGCAGTGTGTAAGACTGGTGGAGGAGAACATGATGCCAAGATGCATGAAAAAAACTGTGATTAAAAAAACAGGGTTATTCTACCAAATATTGATTTCTGAACTCTTAAAACTTTATGAATATGAACTTCTTTTCTTTGCATTATTTGAGGTCTGAAAGCTCTGCATCTTTTTTGTTATTTCAGTCATTTCTCATTTTCTGCAAATAAATGATCTAAATAACTATTTTTATTTGCAATTTGGGAGAAATGTTGTCTGTAGTTTATAGAATAAAACAACAATGTTCATTTTACTCAAACATAAACCTATAAATAGCAAAATCAGAGAAACTGATTCAGAAACTGAAGTGCTCTCTTCATTTTCTACAGAGCTGTTTATACTATTGCAGTTAAAGAATGACCGTGTTAACTTACTTTAACATGTATTACAGTCATTTATCCACTGTGAGCAATACAGGCAGGAGTGCAAACGACACTTACAGGAGCTACACTGATTATATATTGGTTATATATTGATTTACACGATATCTCACACTCTCTTATTAATTATTCTGTGAAGACTACGTTGTTCTGGCAATGCATTTATGCCATGTCAGTCTAAAGCACACACATACACACACACACACACACACACACACACACTTACATGCAAGCACCAGCCTGCCGTCACTCTTTCTCACAGCTTATCACCATCCCAAACACACACACACACACACTTGTGTTTCTGTTCCAGGCTCCATGTTAATCAGTGGGGGGTCCTGCAGCCTGTTTACCCCCCGCAGGGTGCAGACAGGCCCGGAGCCGCCGGCTCTGCCCGCTGTCATTTATTAAAGCGCCCATATTATTCCTCAAAACTTACTTTATTACACTTACTTTATTTATGTAGTTTTACGTATTGTGCCATTATGTAGGGAGAATTAAGCGTGATTAAGAAGTAAGATCAGATGGGACAGTTTAGCTATTAAAGATTTATATTCTTGTGTGTAGAAAATAAATATATATTTTAATGAGCACTGCATCAAAAACTAAAAACACTAAAAACATAAAAAAGATCAGTATTTTTTGCTATTTTGTTCCAATAATTGCAAGAAAGTTCATGTTTTTTTGTGATGTCACTATGTATTAAGGAAATTTAGCCCTGCCCTTTCATCCAAAATAAAAAATATAATGTTTTAAAATGTATTTGGTGTGGTTGACATATACTGGACTGCCACATTATTAGAAACACATGCTTTTTGCTTCTACTCACTGTGGCCACTTTATTGGAAACACCTAATATACTACACTACTTTGTGCTTCCACTCACTGTGGCCACTTTATTGGAAACACCTACTACAGTACATTGTGCTTCCACTCACCGTGGCCACTTTATTGGAAACGCCTAATATACTACTGTACTTTGTGCTTCCACTCACTGTGGCCACTTTATTGGAAACACCTAATATACTACACTACTTTGTGCTTCCACTCACTGTGGCCACTTTATTGGAAACACCTCATATACTACAGTACTTTGTGCTTCCACTCACTGTGGCCACTTTATTGGAAACACCTCATATACTACAGTACTTTGTGCTTCCACTCACTGTGGCCACTTTATTTGAAACACCCTACTAGAGTACATTGTGCTTCCACTCTATGAGTCTCTGGTGAGTGTTAGGACAGGTGAGTGTTAGGACAGGTGAGAGGTGAGGAGGGCTGGTTAGGGTTATGTAATGGCAGTGTCCTGCAGTGCTGTGCCAAGATCTGTGTGTCATGGAAAACAGTGCTGGTCTCTGATAGGACAGGAATCTGCACAGCAGGGAGGCTGGAGCTGGAAGCAGAATCTGGCAAGTGTCAATGTTTTTGTCCCCAGTAAGACAGAGCCAGTTTAACCAGTGTGGACTGAAGGTAAGGTACCAGTCCAAAGTTTGGACAGACCTTAAATTCAGTGTTTTTACATTATTTTAAAATATTCTGTAGATTGTAGATTAATACTAAACTCATTCCAACCATGAACATTTTCTCAGTCAGTTTTATGAGGTAGAGTCACCTGTGATTCAGGCTTTCAGTTAACAGCTGTGCTGAACTCGTCAAGAGTTAATTACTTGAATTTCTTGTCTCTTAATAAAGTGTTTGAGAGCATCAGTTAAAGTAAAGTAGTGAAGAGGTAGAGTTACAGGTATACAGTGAATAGTGAATATTTGAATAATGTTCTAATACAGATTATAAGAAGCAAGAACTACTTAACTAAGTAAAAAACAAATGTTTCAGAGTACATTATGATGAAACTGGCTCTAATCAGGACCACCCCATGAAAGGAAGAGCTAGAATTTCCTCTGTTTTACAGGATAAGTTCATCAGAGTTACCAGCAAACCGCAAGTTAACAAACAGCTCCTCAGATTAGAGCATCTAAATTCTTCTTCACAGAGTGTTTTTGGTTTGTTTAACACTAATTTTAAATTACTACATGATTCCACTTCACTATTAATTTATAATGTAGAAAAAATAAATACTGAATGAGAAGGTGTGTTTAAACTTTTGACCCTACAATAATAATGCTCTATAATGTTCATATGTTTAACATACATTATGATAAACCAAATCAGACACACATGTATTTGAATGGAGTAAGATTCTGACACGGAGACAGAATTCAGCAAAACACCTGGAAAGGTAACTTAACTGATAACATTCTACAAACAAATCAATGTGAAGTATTATAGGGAGACTCCGCCCAGGTAGGTAATGATAAAAGGATGTAGTAAACAGTGATGTTAGTAACGTGTTACTCTAATCTGACCCTTTTTTTCAGTAACGAGTAATCTAACGCGTTACTATTTCCAATCCAGTAATCAGATTAAAGTTACTTATCCAAGTCACTGTGCGTTACTCTCTCTCTCTACCTCACTCTCTCTCACACACACACACACACACACAGACACACACACACACACCGCTCCCTTTCCCGTCACCTTTACATTCCTCCCGTCTCTCTCTCTCTCGCGCTCGGCGTGTCTTTAGTTTCCACCTGTTCTCATTTTTCCGCCAGTTCTTGGGCTCCCTATCTCTTTATAAAGGCGTTTTTTCCCGGCCGCGTCCCAATTCACTAGCCAGGGCAGCGGTCTGCACAGCCGCAGAGCGCGTATACCGTAAAGACAAGAAAAGTTCTGCCGCTTTAAATGAACGCTGTCAAAATTAAATACTTTTCAGTAGTTTACTGGTTTGGGTCCGCACTGGACAACGTCTGGGTCCGGACCCGGACCGCAGTCCGCATATATGTGATCCCTGGCCTAGTCCATATACACGGTTCTGTTTTATAAAACCACTCCTTGCTGCCCTGCAGAGAACAACAGGTTCAATGTTCAGTTTTACAGTGTTAAATATTTCAGGTCAAGAAAGACTTTCTTTATTTTTCTTTTTTATAAAAACAAGTATTTATGTTAAGTGAAATCAAGAAAGACCATATTTTATTTTTTAGTTTATTCAAGAGAAATTGTCTTTTATTTTTATAAAAAAAACTTATTTTTTCAGGAAACAGTTCAACTTTAAATGTCTAGAGATACATTGTTGCTGTTAAAAATGCATTTTCCAATAAAGGGAGTATTGGTAAAACTGGTTATAGTTTTTATGTTAAGGCGGTGCCACAGCGGGAGGTGGTGTCTGCAGCTGCTGAAAGTAACTAATAAAGTAACTTGTAAAGTAACTTAGTTACTTTTAAAATCAAGTAATCCATGAAGTAACTAAGTTACTTTTTAAAGGAGTAATCAGTAATCAGTAATCGGATTACTTTTTTAAAGTAACTATACCATCACTGGTAGTAAAGCACCTTACTCTTGTCAGACACTAAACTGCAGTTTGAAATCAAAATTAAACTGCATAAATACAGTACAGAATATAATATAACACACACACACACACATGAATCTCTGTAATTGTTTCAAAGGGACTTTAACAAATTCCTAAATGTTTATAAAGTTTTTTTTTTTTTTTTTCCCAGACTGAACCCCCTATTCTCCTCACTCTCTGTGTATATTACTGAATGTGAAGTGTGTGTTGGTGTAGTGAAGGTGACTCCGGTGGCCCTGTTACTCACCCTGCTCGCTGGGCCTGGCAGGTGGATCCTCTCGCCGCAGGTAAAACTTCACCTCCTGCCTCCTCTGACCCCATTTCTGCAGGTGCTCCAGCATCGGATGATTCGACGGGATCTTTCTCTCTGTGGGAGTCAAAAGCACACTTTCAGTATCTGGAATAAAATGTTTTTACAGTGACTACCATTCAAAATTTAGAAGCTTTTTACCTTGTACTGTAAAGTTAAAGTTAAATTTTGCATAAAAGTACATACATTTTGATATTTTTCCTTAGTTTTTTTGTGTTGTTACAACAAACACAAAGAACCTAAACATGTATATAACAAAACATTGTATAATTGCAATAATTGTCTGGGAGAAAATTACGTAATGCTGATGTCACTAACAGTTATTTTAGGGCTTTTCTTTAAAGAATTCACAATGTTTGACACATTCTGTGGTTGATTTGGTCTACCTGTTCGACATCTATTATTCAGTACACCAGTGACGACTTTCTTCTTCAGGAAATTCCAAATGGTTGTTCTGGCTGTGGTTAATATTTGTGCTTTAATGACTCTCAGTACATCAATTTTGGATTTTTTTTTCCCTCACTTTTTTGTGTTGTTACAATACACACAAAGTAATAAACAAGTTTATAACAAAACAAGTAATTGCAATAATTTTGTGGGAGACAATAAATGAAATAAAATAAATTCAGCAGTGAAAACACTCTTATCCATGACTGTAGCTGTGGGTTAGAGCTGAGAATGAATAGGAGCTATTAGACATAACATGGGATGAAAATAAAATGAGTGCAGATCAATAAAACAGTGAATTTTTGCTTAGGTGCCTCCCATAAGACGTTTTATTAAATACTTGAGATTTTACTGATATAACATTGTATTTTAAACTTCATAGATGTACGAGCATTATAAAAAAAGCAAAGATATACAATATGACTTTAGTTTAATGGCATAAATTCCTTCATAACGCTGAAAAACACTGCTAACACTGCTGAGAGAGACCAAGACTTCATATAGCATGTCAAAGAAGAAAACAAATGCATGTATAGTGTTTTAAATATATGTACCAACATTTAAATGTATAAGTCTGATATTTGCTTAATTTCATAAAATATCTTATGTCATGTTGCGAATGCTGGCATTAGCTAATTATAGAGATTTAACTACCGCTTTTGCTTTAAAAACACATTATTCAATGCTAATGATTGCTTTATGAGTTATGAAGCCCCTATGTATGTAGCTTTTATTTACAGGTATTTATATCTGAATCTGATATACTACATATAGTCAGTGATTTTCTTCTTCTGGTGAAGCCCCTGAACATTTTCTGTGAACACTAGATTGTGATTTCTTCACTTCTGCCCTCTGGAGGTTGTTTCCAATGTCACTAAACACTTGTTTTAGGGTTTTTCCTTTACAGCACTCACAATGTTTCTGTTTCATCAACCGCTGTGGTTTTCCTTGTTTTAACTGTTTCAACATCTGTTACTCAGTACACCAGTGACGACTTTCCTCTTTAGGACATTCCATACAGTTGTTCTGGCTATAAACAATATTTGTGCTCTAATTACTGTGATTGGTTGATCATCTCTCAGCTTCACAGCTGCTTGTTTTTCACCCATAGACTCACACAGCTCTCTGGTTTTCATGTTGATTACTCTTGAACTAGAATAATTAATGTATGATCAAGACACACCTGGGCAACAAAACACACCTGACAGTCACATGTTCCAATACTTTTGCTCACAAGAAAAATATGGGTGGGTTCAGACAGAAGGTGCTATAGTATCTTCTGAACAGTCTATCAGATCCAGATGAATATATCTGGATATAAAAGCAGATTCATCTTATAATGTCAAACCCAGGGACTCCGAGTGGTCCAGCAGGCCAACAAGTGCTGCCAATATGATCAGGAGTTCGCCGGTTCGAATCCTGTTCATGTAGCTTGCCATTAGCTACCGGAGCCCCGAGAGAGCGCAATTGTCCTTACTCTCTCTGGGTGGGTACAGTACAGTAGATGGTGCTCTTTCCCCTCATCACTCCTAGGGTGATGTGGATCAGCACAAGGCTGCGTCTGTGAGCTGATGTATCAGAACCGTGTCGCTGCGCTTTCCTCCGAGTGTTAGCGCTGTGATGCTACTCGGCAATGCTACAGCTATCTGCAGCAGTTCAAAAAGAGGTGGAGTCTGACTTCACATGTATCGGAGGAGGCGTGTGCTAGTCTTCTTAACCCCTCCTGGTGTTGGAGCATCACTAGTGATAGTGATGAAAAAAAAAAATATTATAATTATAATAAAATTATAAAAAAAAATAAAAGAAAAGAAATAATGTCAAACCCAAATGTTTTTAGTCTTTAGCAGAAATAAAAGGATTGAACTTGCTGTTCCAATACTTTTAGAAGGGAGTGTAGTTGCTTTGCAATTAGAGCTTAGATTCTCTGCCCGAACCCAACCCAGGTCGGGCTCCAGAAAACAGTCTGAGATGTAGGTATCTGTTTTTTTATTCTATTTTTATTTTATATAAAGCTCTGGCGTGATAATTTCAATATAGCTAAGTACCAATTATTATCGTTAACGAAAACAAACAAAATAACTAAAACTAAAAGTGAAACTAACTGAAACTAATAAAAAACGGTAATTAAAAGGAAAAAAGCATAACTAACTGGAACTCTGTTACTAACTGGAACTAGTTATAAAACTAACTAAAACAAATTAAAATTACAGATAGAATACCCTTAATTATCGCGTTATCGTGTTAATTTATTTATAAGCGCTGTTTCCACTCCAGCAGTTTTACAGCGGCTCGCGCTTGCCGCAAAATAACGACAGAAAACCCTGAGAAATCTGCAGAATGGGATTAGAATATGAGCGTGAGGGAGATAAAAGCAGGTGTTCTGTAGTAAAATAGGAGATACAGTGGAATAAACCCCAAACAGCTATAAATACCTGTGAGTAGCTCATACACCTGAACATCCCCCGCGGAAGGATGAACTAATAAATCTCTTTTTCTCTCTCTCTTTCTCTCTCTTCTCATAGTTAATAATTTTGGTGAAAATTAGTGAAACCTGTAAAGTTTATTGAGTTTTTGAGTTTGTTTATGTGTTTCTCAGATGTATCTCTCTGATGTGATGTGTAAAAACTAATAAAAAATAGCAAACTCACTCTAAAAACAATTAAAACTAACTGAATTGGAGGAGAAAAAGTGAAACAAAAATAAAATTAAACAAAAAATAAACATAACCTTGTAAGTTAAACAATTAAACTGTTTTAAAAAAGTTGCACCAGTTAGAACATTATAATCACGCAGCTCTGGGCGCACGTGAGCTCCTCCACTTCTCTGCGTTTGACATGCAGTGCTGTGTGCAGCTGTTCTTAAAAAAATAATTTTATTAAATAATAATAGTTCTATGCTTCAGTGTTTCAGTGTTAATTAACATCATTCTAAACAGATTTTGCTCATTTAAACGCCTTGAAAACAGCCAGTTTATGGGTCGGGATGGGTTGGGTTGGGTCGGGCTCGGGCAGAACGTGCACAGGCTCGGGCCGGGTCGGGTCAGATTTTTTGGGCCATATCTAAGCTCTATTTGCAATACAAGACTCAAAACTAATGGAGTGAACTAGAAACGCAGTGTATTATAAGCTCATGCTGCTCCAATATGGACCTTAAACACCTGATGAGTATTAAAATAATCAGGCTATAAATGATGACTGATTTATGGATGTCCTCCAGGCCCTTAAGATTAAAAAAGCAGTGTTTTTTTATAGAAGCCTGAAGATCTGGTGTAAAATCTGGGGCGAGCGCAGCGCCGCAGCAGACTGCCAGAGATCTGTCTGATTGAAAAGGTCCGGTTCTCCTTCCTGAAGGCTAAGAGAACCTCGCTGATACAGTCCAGACCCGTCTCTGCGTGAAGTGAGTGTAGGTCACTGCAGGAACAGCCTGTAGGCTTCAGATAAACAGGCCTGAGGGTCTCGAGACGTCCTGACCCACTTCCTGCAGCACACTGCGCAGGACTCGCTGGGACAAGGCCCGCGTTGACGGACGGCGCCGTGCTCTGAGGGAGGGGCCCGATCAACGTCCCCATTCAGAACCATCAGCGCTGAAACCGATCTCACCGGCTCGCGTGTCTCTTTTTAACCCATCATTACAACACACTACATTCACACACACACATCAACACCTCACAACACATTCCTCCAGAGGCCAGTTTATCGGAAACACCTGCCAAGCCTTCTCACCTGTCCATAATGAGACAAAAAGACACACCTGGTGGCATTTAGGACCGGCAGTGTAGTGAGAAAAGGGGCTTTTCTCCGTCTGAAAATTTGGACATTTCAAGCATTATCAAAACCTAGTGGCTAACTCTAGTTAGCACTGACACTGATGCACCCTGAGCCTGCAGGACAGCTTGAATTAGTTTGGAACTTGATTGAGGCTGCAAATCCACTGTAGGAACTATTCTGTGTTGCAATCTTTCATCAGTTTTTCTCTTCCATCCAACGTCCAGGGAGGTTAGCTACAGAGACATAGCTTGTAAACTTCTTGATGACGAAAAAAAAACATCAAGATCTCTGGAGATGGACTTCCAACCTAGAGTTTGTTGATATTTGTTCACACTTTTGATTCTCAAGTCCTCAGACAGTTCTGTTTAGTTTTTTAAATTAAATTCTGTATTTGTTCCTGTATAGCTTTAATATAGTCTTCAATATAAAATTTATATTGTAAAAAAACGAAAAAAAAAAACATAAAAAGAATGTCACGTCTGGTGCTGTAGGCACTCCTGATCCTTCCACACTGAGCTCCAACGGAGGTTTACAGCCTAACAACTACACTACCCAGAACGCACCACACACTGACATCACGCACACACCTACGCACGTGACACCTCACCTGCTTCTGCCAGGAAGCCCCGAGTATTGATCACCCCCAGGGTATTTAAGGGCGCTTCACGAACTCCTTGGTGCCGCGTATTGTTGGTTCTACCTCTTTACAAAGCGTTACGTATTACTTGTCTCTGATATTTCGTGTATGACCTTGCCTTTTTTTTTTCTTGACTCCTATTTTTGGATTATCTTTGATTGTGGATTTTTCGGTGTATGACCTGGACTGTTTCACGTTTTTTGATTATTGGATTATCTCTGATGTTGGCTTCCTCGTGTTTGAACTCTGGACTGTTTCTCACTCATCGTATGGTTATTCCTATGTGGCTTCTGTTTGCCGGTGCTCTAAGTGTGTTTGTACGACTACCCGTTTCTCTGCCCTGTGTTTTATTAAACAACCCATTTTACTGTATTCGCAAGTGTCTGTATTCTGTGTACACCATGACAAAGAAAGAAAATGCATTGAACTAGGAGAGGCGTGTCCAGGTTTTTGACTGGTACTGTACATAACAAATACCAAATTTAAAGTGTAAGTAAAAATATTTTCGTGTTGTGCTGACACTGACAATTTTTGCGAATGAAATCAAAAGTGATTTTTGCTTGATTTTCTGTGTTTGATTTCTTTAGCTAACTGCATGATTCCAAACTGATGACAATAAATCAATGACTAGGGTTTAATCAATAATCCTCAAGATGTGATTCCAATGTCAAATCTTTATAAATACTCTAAATCGTCAGACCTCATTCTAGCAATTAGCTTTCAGCTTTCTAGTGCGAATCACAGGGCATCTCATGATACGGTATTATCACAGTACTGTGATCCTCAATATATCATTAGACAATTCTCTACGATACGTCACATAATCTTTAATACTAAACAGGATAAAATACTCCTAAACAAGCAAATACCAGAAATTATTATTTAATTGGTGTCAGTTTCACCACATTTAAAAACCAATATTCTTCCCGCAGGTTTATTAACCCTATTTATTTGATTAAAACACAAACATGTGGAGTAATGAAACAGTAGGTTTTGTAGGTTTCTGGGAGTTTAGAGCACCTATGTTTTAATAAATATACCACGAATCAATAATGATAATTCATTTCTTACCGTTCCCCCTCCACACTTCAGCGAGGTGGCAGCCGCTCTCTCCGGCCTCCTTACAGAACTCCACCACATCCTTACACAGCGTCTCCGCCGTGATCGGCACCTCCGTCAGCAGCTGCTCGTTATCACTCAGAAACACTGAGATAATCATCTGAGAGAGGAAGAAAACACACGGTGTGAGGATAAAAATGTGGAAAATCCTGATCATTTGTTGTTTGGTCTGAAATCCAATATGAGAATTTATTGAATAAATGGGTATGTATGAGTTTAGATGGGTAAATACACATAAAGATGCAGAAAGATGTTCATTGCTATCTCACACCCCGCCAACAGTCTATTTTCACAAATGACAAATTTTCATCCATGGTGCTTCTGAATGTATCTACACTAATAGGCTTGGTGATCTGAAAATTAGGTGTATTTAGGTAAATTTACCTGTTTCTGCATACAATAAAATAAACAAAACAATACATTCAATTTCACAAAGCAACATACTGACATTAACCTGCATTAAAGGGGAAATATTACAATTTTTTTTTACACACGTTAGAAGAGGTTCTTTACACAAAATCACTCTCACGTAGCAAAAAAAAGATCATCAGCTCTTTTCCATACCTTTCAGAGTGAGCCGTTGAAGGGCTTTGACACTTTTATGCAACTAAGCTGTTGCTGGCCACACCCCATACTAACGCTGAGCATTTACATTTATTCATTCATTCATTCATTTATTATTAATGACCACACAACAAGTTGGTGGAATTTACTTACGGTACAGCATAACATAACATGCTCACATCTCTGTCTGTATCAAAACAACAAACAACACAACAGTGAATAGACAAATACATACATAAACAGTTAAACCTGGTTTAGTAAACGTACAGCGGTTGGGAAAAAACTATTTTTAAATCTGACAGATTTGGTTGACAGTGACCTGTAACGTCTTCCAGAAGGCATAAGTGTAAATAGATGATATGCAGGATGGGAGGGGTCTGAGGTGATTTTTATTGCTCGTTGTGTGATGCGTCTGTAATATAAAGTGTCAATGGATGGGAGGATGTGCCCTGTGATTTTTGATGATTTATCTACTATACTTTGCAGTTTTTTGCGTGAATGGGTATCCAAATTCCCATACCACACTGTTATGGATGAGGTGAGTATGCTTTGAATGATGGCAGTGTAAAACTGAAGAAGGATATTTTTCCTAACTCTGAATTTTTTTAGTTGTCTGAGAAAGAATAGCCTTTTATTGGCTTTTTTGTAGAGTTGGTGTGAGTGTAGTTTCCATTTAAGTGTGTTGCTGATATGGGTTCCCAGAAATTTGAATGAATCAGTGATGATAATGGGTTGCGAAAAAATAGAGATGGGTATTTTGTATATGGGTGTGCGAGAAAAATCAACTATGAGTTCCTGAGTTTTTAATATGTTAAGCTGTAAATTGTTATTTTGGCACCAAGTGACTGCTTGGGCAACCTGTTCACGATAGTGATGTTCATTATTGTTGGTGATAAGACCAATTATTGTTGTGTCATCTGCATATTTGAGAATAGAAACTGAACTGTGGGTAGATGTGAGGGTGTTTGTGTAGAGTGAGAATAACCAAGGTGAAAGAACACAGCCCTGGGGGGCTCCTGTACTAAGGGTCAGAGTTTGGGAAGAGAGGTTACCCATCCTGACTCTCTGCGTTCTTTTTGACAAAAAATTGTGAATCCAGTAACATAGAGCAATATCAATGTCCATATCCCTAAGTTTATTGAAAAGATTGACGGGATTAATAGTATTAAATTATTAAATTAAAAGTATTAGATTCCTGACATCTTACAACTCCTTCAGCTGTTCACAGAAAACGGATGGATGGTTTAAAAAGTGAGTTTTGTATAATATGTGCACTTTAAAAGTACTCTTCCACACGCTCTGTGCAATTACACCTTCTCACCAGAGAGGTCTCCAAAACCCCTCACATTTCTACAGATATTTAAGTATATATTTTCATTAGAAAACACTGACAAAATCACACTTTGACCCAATGAAAAGTAGTCTGTGTGCAGCTTATATAACAGTGTAAATGTATTCTTCCCTCAAAATAACTCAATATACAGCCATTAATGTCCAAACCACCCGCAACAAATATGAGTACACCCCTAAGAGACCACACCCCCTAAATGTCTAAATTGAGCAGCTTCAAATTGTTTTGTAATTCAGATCTGACACTCTCTCATACTGGCCAATGAAAGTTCCAACATAGCACCTCACGGCAAATAACTCTCTGAGGATCCTAAAAGACGAATTTTTGCCCTACATGAACATTGCAAACCCCCTGAAACTGAGCTGCAGCACAGTGGCCAAGATCATCTAGCGTTTTAAAAGAGCAGGGTCCACTCAGAACAGACCTCGCGTTGGTCGTCCAAAGAAGCTGAGTGCACGTGAAGCTCAGAGTCACGTCCAAACACTGTCTTTAAAAGATAGATGCAGGAGTGCAGAGATTGAAGAGGTGGGGGGTCAGCCTGTCAGTGCTTAGACCATACGCACCATGCCGCACACTACATCACATTGGTCTGCATGGCTGTCAGCCCAGAAGGTAGCCTCCTCTGAAGTCTGTACACAAGAAAGCCCACAAACAGTTTGCTGAAGACATAACAACAAAGGTGATGGATTACTGGAACCACGTCCTATGGTCTGATGAGACAAAGATTAATCTGTTTGGTCTCAAGCATGTGTGGCAGCAATCAGGTGAAGAGTACAAAGATAAGTGTGTCATGTCTACTGTCAAGCATGGTGGTGGGAGTGCCATGGTCCCACATGAACTCCAATACGTACTGTGCAATACTGAAACAGAGCATTATTTGTAGACATTGTCCCATGAAAAGATATACTTCAATATCTGCAGAAATGTGAGGGTGTACTTTTGTATGTCAATTTGATCTTCTTTCCTGTGCATTCTGTCTCTCAGTCTGATTACAGAACATTAGATAAGTATTTAATACCCAGAACAGGACAGAACTCCAGTCCATTAGATTAGACAGTGCAACTTTTGGCCGACGTGATCATGATTTAAGGCACAAGATCAGCTCCAGCTGCGTCACTCCGACAGACCAGTAATCTTCACTTTACCCAGAAGAGTTATATAACACCCACCACAATCACACACACACACGCCAATCTCCGCACGCTGTTTTTAAGATCAGTGCGGGGGGTCCCTCTTAAAGAAGCTTTACCACGCGGCTCAGAGAGCGGCGCTAAGCCGTGCCCACAGATCCAGCAGGCGAACCTGGCGAGTCAGCAGCACGGGCACAGATTTAACAGAGCAGGAGAGTCGCAGGATTTGGGAAAATGAGTTTCTACTTTTGGAAAAAGCTTCACTGATCTAAAGCAGTGCTCTCACCAATTCTTAAACCAGGACACACACATATATACACATACACATACTTACCTTCTATGCATGCAGTTAAATCAGGGCTTTCACTGCTAGTTTTATCAACAATCAGTAATCTAATGATCATTTTACCTTTTTATTTGGCTATCTTTTCATTATTTTAAATGTTCTACATTGTAGATTAATACTAAACTATGAAGAACAATATATGTAATTATTGTATTGTATGCAATAATAATATCGCCAACATTTTTGAATATAATGAACAATATTATTCTCTGAAATATGGTGCCCAAAATTTTTTTGTTTTTTTTAAGCAAAAGAAAAAAATCACACTTTTCTCATTTTTCATTATATATTTACTAGAGACAGATTATATCTGTGCAGCATCATTTATTTTACTTTAATCCTGGATATATGGAGTTATCTGGAGTGCATTATTATTAGTATCATGATATTCTGGATCATTGAGTTCTGTTACAAATCTGATAAAATTCTTGTATTTTTTAATGAATGAATGAAGTTCAACTTATATAGCGTCTTTCTAGAAACCCAAGGACGCTTTACAATTTCCATGTTTTTTTACACACAAGCACATTACATCCACACACCGGTGAGAAGCGGCAGCCAATAGCGCACAGCGTACTCTCAACCGGAAACGACCGTCCACCTGGAGGACTGCATCGAGCACTACAGCATTTACCCAGAACAGAGTGCCAATCTATATCTGGGCACAATCATACACACATTTACACCCACACTTACACATACACACACAACTTACATACATACCACACACTTTTTACACATACACACCAGATCAATTTAGAGTATTCAATTTTTCGGGGCAATTTAGAGTATCCAATTTACCTGATCTCCATGTTTTTGGACTGTGGGAGGAAACCGGAGTCCCCCGAGGAAACCCACGCAGACACGGGGAGAACATGGAAACTCCACCCAGATAGGGACTTGAACCCAAGACCCCAGCGCTGGGCAGCGAACGTGCTAACCACTAAGCCATCGTGCCGCCAACATCATATCTCAGTTATGGGTGTTAGGGGGCTATATCATATTGTATGCAACAATAAAATTTAATTTTCATTTTGTTGCAGTTGTGTATTCTTGAAATATATATATTTTTTGCTTAAGTGTTTTGTCATATCGCCAAGAGTATCCTTATCGCGAAAATACCTTGAAAAATCATGATATTATATCGTCCACCCCTTTTTATTTTTTTTTGTCAATTTGCCTTCTTAAACTCTAAAATCAGAATCTCTCATATGATTTATATACTGGTCAGGCCTTAATTCTTGAGACACCTCATAAAACCATCTGAGACATCTGATCATCCAGCCTTAAGAGGACTGAGAAATGCAGACATTTGGGCAGCCTGTGTAATTTATACCACTGATCTAATAAAATAAACCCAGTGGCCTCTCTCCTCCAGCCCCTCTTCACTCTCCACCAAAACCTAAACACATCCCTCCCATAAACAAGCCCGAATTCCACCCTCCCGCTCCGCTTCCAGCTCCAAGACGTAAAGCAATCACTGCAGACACGCAGCGCCAGATTGAGCGGAGAAATTCTGTAAGGGTCGGATTACAGGCCGAGCTATAATAATCTGATTAGAAAGGGGGCGTAAACCAGCGCCTGTGTGGCCAAGAAGCAGAAACCACTCCCCCACTAACGGAAAATAAATCCACAGAGGGAAATGCTCCTGTCATCCGCAGTGAGGAACTAATTCCAGTCTGGAATTCTGCCTGGAGTTTAACCGGCACCAGGAGGATTCAAGTAAAAACAGTCCAGCCCAAAAAACGCCCCAAAACACCAACGCTTTATCCCAACAGCTCCAATACTGAACCTCAGCTGGAGCCTCCAGACTACAGGCTGGATCTGAGGAGCTTTTAAATAATGTAGATACATTTCCTAAAAATGCTCTTTGTTCTATTTTTCCTTTGAACTGTAAACTAGAGAATCCTTATTAGCATCAGCTAGATATATATCATCACTGTCTAATGATAAACAGCAACTTTACAGGAGAAACAAAAAACCTTCTAAACTTTCAATGGGAGTCAATGTAAAAAGAATTTATTTCAGGTCATTTTGAAGAGTTTCTATTGGTCCGTTCATCAAGAAATTTTGGCACAGTGTAAGGGACAGTTTGTCTGTTCAAATTATGTAGTAAACTAAAAATCAACAAAAACGGAGATAAGTGTTTTTTTTTTCTTTTAGACAGTGACGATATATGGAAGCCCATTCCCACCACCTAAAAAAAATTAATAATAATCCAGCACATGTTTATAAAATTATTATTAAGTAAACTGCCATCTCAATATTTTGAGATAGCAATTCATTATTTTGAGATATTATCTCAATATCTTAAGATAGCAAGTCATTATTTTGAGATACTATCTTAATATTTTGAGATAGTAAGTCATTATTTCAAGATATTATATCATTATTTTAAAGTAGGTAATTATTTCAAGATACGATCTCATTATTTTGAGATACTTAGTCATTATTTTAAGATAGTAAGTAATTATTACTAGATACTATCTCAATATTTTGAGATACTAAGTAATTATTTTGAGATGCTATCTCAATGTTTTGAGTTACTAAGTAATTATTTTAAGATAGTAAGTAATTATTACTAGATACTATCTCAATATTTTGAGATACTAAGAAATTATTTTAAGATAGTAGTAGTTATAGTAATTATTATGAGATACTATCCCATCATTTTGAGATAGTGGGTCATTATTTTAAGATAGCAAGTAATTATTTTGAGATATTATGAAAACCAGCTGAAATTAAATAGGAGTAACGAGGCTGATTTTAAAATGTATTACAACAATGTTTTAAAAACAATATTATTGTATATGATACAATAATACACAATACCACACAGCCCTAACAGTACTTTCAATTTTCACATATGCAGTACCAGTCAAATGTTTTCTTTTTTTAATTAATTTTTACACTGTAAATTTAATATTGAAGACTATATTAAAGCTATACAGGAATACATGCTAAATTATTTATTTTAAAAAAATATTAAAAAACAGAATATGTTTTCCACTTTAGCTCCAGCTTATCCCAATTAAATCACCATCTCAGTTCATCAGGTTTAGATCAGGGGATTAATGTGGAGGACAAACACTTTTTTACTGTTTACTACATAATTCCATATGTGTTCCTTAATTGTTTTTATGTCTTTAATATTAATTTACAGTACAGAAAATAAATTAAATAAAGAACTAGAGAAAAAACATTACATGAAAAGATGTGTCCAAACTTTTGACTGGTACTGTAAAGTGTAAACTAGAGGAAGACACACAACACTCACTTTAAACATGATGAACAACCATTCACGGCATGCAGAGCATCAGCGAGACACACTGTATATGTGTCAGTTTACGACGATATTTCAATACATGCTTCCTAAAAACAAAACCATATGTCACGAAGATGTCAAAAAGATGGCTTTTTAATTAGCTGCCATTTACAGGGTATGAACATATAATAATATATAATGTAATAATATAACCGCACAAAACCAGTGCAACACAATATGGACTATAATAAATTCTGAAAAGCTTTTAACTTTATATATTTTTTCCTATAAACTTGAACAACAGCAAAATAGTCCACACACTTTCACTCAATGCAGCTGAAGCCCAAATGCCGGGGTCAGCAAGGTCACATTTCCAAAATCTCATTTCTCCTGTGTCAAACCAGTCTGCCTATTTTAAGCAACTGCACAAGTCCCCAACTGCCTGAAGTCCTAAACATGCCGTCCCTTCACCAGTCCAGCCGCCTGCCACCACCCCAGCCCTTCAGCCCACTTACCATCCATCCTGCTAACCCTCCAGCCAGACGTCACTCAAGCCTGCCAGCCCTGAAGCCATACACTCCACTAGCTTTGCTTCATGTTAACTATTCAGATAACCACTCCACAGCCCCAAAAAACATTGCTCCAGTTCACTAGACCATTAGCCTGCTAGCTTCCCAGACCAACAAACCTCTAGCTCACTAGTCCTTCATCCCCTAAACCAACACAAGAGACTATTAGCCACCCAGCTCAACTTAACTCATGCTTACTATTCCTCCTTTCTGCTAACCGTCTAGCTATCTCTTTTAAGTCTACCAGCCCAAAAGACTTCCCATCCACCAGATCTTTAGTCTGATAGCTTCCACAAAACCCTCACATTTACAAGCCCCCCTCAACCATCAATCTCCTTGATCCCCAGCCCAAAATCTTTCACATACACTAGCCCTCCTTCCAGTCATCCCTCAGGATTGCTGGCCCAAAAGCATATAAAAGATTACTAGCCACCCATCCCAACTTATCTAATGCTTAGTCATCCTTCCTGTTAATATTTCAGCCAACTAACTTACAACTCTGCCAACCCCAAAACCTTCCAGTCTATTAGAACTAAACCCTTTGCATCCACTAAAGTCTCTTTCCCATTAACCCTCCAGCCAACCATCCCTCAAGCCTAACAGACAAAAATCCTTCCAGCCAAACAACCATTGAGCCCACAAGCCCTACATCCTATTAATGTTCCAAACAACCATCCCTCAACTCTCCAGACCAACATAGCTTCCAACCTACCCAGCTCAAAACCTCTCACATCCAATAGCCCAACCCAAAATTTTCCATTGCAATTATTGCTCATGCCAACCATCCCTCAAGTCTACCCGCCCAAAAAGCCCTCCACTCAAACTGCCCACTAGTCTGCTAGCTCCAAAGCCCAACACCTTTTTTTAGCTCACTAGCCATTCATTTCAATAACCGTTTATTCAGATACATTTAAGGCTGCAAGCCCAAAAGCCCTCTAGCCAACAATTTCCAATTGTCCAATAGTCCACTGCTCTAAAAGCTCCCAAATTCAACAACCAACCATCAAACTCACCCACCCCAATTCCCACTAACCTTCCACTAACTATCCTAAAGCCTGCTAATCCAAAGATTCTCCAGTGCATCAACCCCTGAGCACACAAACCCTACATCCCAATAACCAATCAAGTCTTCAAAGTTCTCCAAACACCAAGATACATTCACAGCTCAATTTTGTCTACTCTTTAGTCTACTAACACTCTAGAACAAGCCCACAAACCCTACATTCCAGTAACATTCTAAACAATCATAGCTCAGAGTTAGTCAGCAAGCTCTATGGGTAGTAATGTCTTAAGTTGACCAACCAATTTTCAGTCTATTAGCCCTCTAGACCAATAGCGCTCTAATCAATGAGTAGCTCAGTCTCTAGCTTACCCTATTTATCCCTACATTTAAGTCCACTGGTGTCGAGACCATTTAGACTAGTCCTGAGTCAGTCAGCTAGCTCCTTTGCCATTAACTCCTTCAGTTGACCAAGCAAAATCCAGTCTATTAGCCCTCTAGACCAATAGCCCTCTAATCAATTAATAGCCCAGTCTAATAGGCATCTAGCTTACTACCCCTACACTTAATCAACTGGTCTCAAGGCCATTCAGACTAAAAAGGTTTCCAAATGCTCCAAATCCTCTATGGCTAGTAACTTCTCCGGTTGACCAACAAATTGACTATTAGTCTATTAGCCCTACGATACCAATAGCCCACTAATCAATAAGTAGTCCAGTCTAATAGGCATCTAGGTGACTACCCCTACATTTAAGTCCACTGATCTCAAGGCCATTTAGACTAATGTCTACTAGACAAATTAATTGTCCAAACCACCAACTCTACAATCCAAAAAGGTTTTCAAACTCTTCAATTCCTAAGTCAGTCAGCTAGCTCTATGGCTAGAAACTTCTCCAGTTGACCAACCAATCTTCTGTCTATAAGCCTTCTAGACCAATAGCCCTCTAATCATTTAGTAGTCCAGTCTAATAGGCCTCTAGTCTTGAGAACATTTAGACTAAAGTCTACTAGACAAATTAGTCTTCCAAACTATTAATTCTACAATCCAAAAAGGTTTCCAAACTCTCCAAGTCCTGAGTCAGTCAACTAGCTCTACGGCTAGTAACTTCTCCAGTTATCAGACCTATCGCCCTCTAATTAATCAATTAATAGTCCAGTCTAATAGGCTTCTACCTTAGCTCACCATCCCTACAGTTAAACCTATTGGTCTTGAGACCATGTGGACTAAGGACTGTCTACTAGACAATTTATTCTTCCAAGTCAAGTCCTAAATTAGTCAGCTAGCACTATGGTCAGTTGATCAATCAATCAGCCCAATATCCTTCTTAGCAATTAGTAATCCAGCCTTAATTCACAGTACAGCTAATGTTCCCTAACAAATTAACACTTCCAGCCCATTAGCCATCTAACCCATTAGAGTCCTCCACCCCTTCACCTTAGCTGACACCTTGGGCTTCCCGTCCTCCTTCTTCTGGGTCCGTTCTCTCTTCTGCAGCCACGGTCTGGCCTTGGGCGAGCTGACCAGGCTGCGGAGAACCATGCTAACAAACCGCTTCATGGAATCCTGGAGGAACGGCAGGAGGAGCCGGAGAGAGGCGGCCACCACCGACCAACTTCACTGGGACATTTTTTGTCTCTCTTTCCCTCCCTCTCTTTCCCTGTCTCTCTCTCCTTCTCTCGCTCTGACGGAGGGTGCCTGCCGGTCTGTCTGTGAGCTCGTAAGGGACGGCACTAAGAGAGAAGTTGAGGCAGGGGGGTTAGGGGGTGGTCAGCACATGCTGGGGGAGGGTTTTGGGGCATCTGCATCACTCGGCTCGGTCCCGCTGACGTTCCTCAGGTCGGGCAGAGGTGCAAAAAGACAGATAAGAGGCACCAAGGCGACAGTAAACAGGCCGCTCTGCTGATAGTGATAAATAAATAAACACACACTCACGTGGACAGCACAGTAAATGTCAATTCAATGTGGACGTGGGTGTTAAAAGGGGAAAGGGGTTGCCAGATCTCCAACAAATACACATCACTTACTGTATACCACTGTTTAAAATGAGCCAGACCAGATTAATCCCATAATTAAACAGAATTATGTCATTAATCACTGTTATAAATCATTAAAATGTAATTATATTTATACTAGTGGTGTCAATTGTCATTACAGTATTATCAATGGTATTTACAATATTGTCAATGGTATTTACAGTAACATTACTGTAGTGTTGTTTATTAGGCCTGGCAGACTAGATTTAGACTAGATCTTTTAACTGTATTATAATAATTAATGAAGGAAATAAAGGCTAGTCTAGCTCCATATTCCACACTCAACAAGTAATCTACTTTCTGAACTTTCGAACTCTGTACTAAAATCGCAAAATAAAACCTCTACTGAAATAAAGGCGTCAATGGTCATAATTTAAAAGTTTTAAATACTGATAGTTCTCTGTATATTTAAGAGGAATACAGTAATAAAAGTGTAGAGTGGTTAATTAGGTCTGGCAGACTAGATTTAGACTAGACCTTTTTACTGTATTATAATATTTAACGAAGGAAATAAAAGCTAGTCTAGCTCCATATTCCACACTCAACGAAGTAATGTACTTTCTGAACTTTTGAACTCTGCACTGATATCACTAAATAAAACCACTACTGAAATAAAGGCGTCAATGGTCATAATTTAAATGTTTTAAATACTGATAGTTCTCTGTATATTTAAGAGGAATACAGTAATAAAAGTATAGTGTGGTTTATTAGGCCTGGCAGACTAGATTTAAACTAGAACTTTTTACTGTATTATAATATTTAACAAAGGAAATAAAAGCTAGTCTAGCTCCATATTCCACACTCAACAATAATATCTTCTTTCTGAACTTTGCACTATTTTTATAATATGATGAAAATATGGCAACTTTATTGTGCACTATATGACTCTGTGGGCGTGGCTTAAGCTTTTGTTCTTAACTGTTAACTGCTGTATTTCTTCTCTTTACATTACTTTATTTTTATACTTTAAGAAGTTTTTTTTTTAACTAGTACATTTACTTAAATAGTAAAAAGCTTGAGTTGATACTTATTTAACTTCACAGAACTTACAGAAGTATTTTATTAAACTCTAGTATCTATACTTCTACCTACAGAGTAATGAATGGAGATACTTTTTACACCTTTGTTGATCAGTGGGATGATGTTTATTGGATTATTATCGGTCGGGGTCCTTTAAGGGTTCTGTAGAACCGCTGGAGTCAGCCAGAACAGAACCGTCAGTGTCCTTCTGTGTGTGTGTCTGAGTGTGTGTGTGTGTGTGTGTGTGTGTTCTGATCCAATGGCTGCGTGACAGCGAGGATTCGCTGGTTCCAAAGAAGGAGGCGAGTTTGTGCCAGAAAGCGACGGGCTGTCAATAATAAATCCAGAGATTTGGACGGGCCTGTCAGTGCGGCTCTGAGGCCCGACTCGGTTTAGACTATCTGAGCTGGACAGAACACACACACACACACACACACACACTCTCTCACAAAAAAGGTCCAGACGTGATTTGTTTTATAAATTCTACATGCCCTTATATTTTTGTATTTATTGTAATATTAATAACAGTATATTTAGCTTTTTAGTACCAGCGTGTCCCAGTTACCCAGCCTGGTCCTGTGGCCTGAATAAAATAAACATCTCAAAAATCCATAGAAACGTCAATATTTTGTGGATTTGTATTGTTACAGCTTTGTTTGTGAAAAAGAATAAGCTTTTATATGTATTTTAAGAAATATTACAAGTGTTTAAAGAACACCCAGTGATGTATGCGTTATTATACACAGTAGAAATACTCAATAATGTATTAACCATTTATCACTTATTATTATTATTTAATTTAGCATTTTTCTACAGGGTTCACAGACGTTTTCACCAATAAATTGATAAAATTATTTCTGTGCCTTTAAGGGAAATTTTCATGACCATACAATTTTTAAAACACTGCAGAAATGGACAACAAAACCAAAAATCAACCAAAACTATTATCAAAATTGATCATAGAAGGCCAAAAATTAATCCAACACACAATTTTTAATAGTAAAATGTGTGTCAGATCCTGAGAGCTCCATTGTGTGAAGGGTTAAATTACTGAATTAACTCTGAGCTGATGTTCTTTTTTTTTTTTTAGCTCAAAATAGATTTTCTCTGTCGATAAAAGGGAACACAAAGATTTGTAGACCAAATTTTCATGACTTTTTCAAAACTTTCTGTTTTTTTTTATTTTCCCAAAACTTATCCAGGCCTGGAAATTGATATTTTCAAATTCTATTACATTTCCAGGTTTTTCATGACCGTACGAACCCTGTTTATTATATACAATATAAATATCAATAATGTCTTAATCATTTATCACTTACTATTATTGTTTAATTTAACATTTTTCTACAGGGTTCATACACATTTTCACCAATAAATTGATAAAATGATCTTTTCATGACTTTTTCATGCCTTTAAGGCACATTTTTATGACCATACGATTTTTAAAACCAAAAATCAACTAAAACTATAATCGAAATTCATCAGAGTAGGCCTAAAATAAATCTGACACGCAATCTTTAATAGTAAAATGTGTGTCAGATCCTGAGAGCTCCATTGTGTGAAGGGTTAAATTACTGAATTACTGACTCTTAGCTGACGTATTTTTTTTAGCTCAAAATAGATTTTCTCCATCGATAAAGGGAAACACAAAGGTTTGTAGACCAAATTTCCACAACTTTTCCAAAATACTCTGTGTATTTTTATTTTCCTAAAACTTATCCAGGCCTGGAAATTGATATTTTTAGGGGATATTCCAGGTTTTTCACGACCATACGAACCCTGTTTTTATATAACTGTTATTATTATTATTATTAATATTATTATTGTAATAAAAATAAAGTTGCCCTCAAAAGATGGGGGTGCTGGCGGGACAAATAAATAAACATATATATATATATATATATATATATATATATATATATATATATATATATATATATATATATATATATTTTTTTTTTTTTTTTTGCATTTTATCTGACTCTTACAAGGTTATTTGTATTACAGATTTGGGCCAATGAGATGTTAGGAGTCTTTCCCAAGGACTCTTACTGGTGTAATCCTTATAGCATAGTCACCCTGACCTGGAATTGAACCCCAGTCTCTCACATGGTACCTCACTGGCAGTTGGTGCTGTTATCCACTGCACCACACCAACCACCACTAAATAAATGCAAGGTAGAAATAGTTCAGTTTAACTGGATGTAAGAGCAGAACATATATTTAAAAATATATATCACAATAAATACAATATCTCAACTTAACGCACAATAACAGTGTTCTCTTGACACTAATTTCTTGCATTTAAAGTATTAATGCTGTAGTTTCTTTTACAGGGATTATGTATTAAGACTGAACATATTAAAAAAACTTAAATACTTTAAGAGTAAATATAAAAAGCACTTATTAAATGATGATTTCATTTATTAAGGGGAAAAAAACTATCCAAACCAACCTGACCAAATTAACTCCAAATGAACACATGTGGAGTTTTATGTACTTAACAAAAAATGAGCTGAACCTCCACAGTCACCGGACCTGAACCCAATCCAGATGGTTTGGGGTGAGCTGGAGCACAGAGTGAAGAAGGCAAAGGAGCAACAAGTGCTAATAAACACCTCTGGGAACTCCTTCCTTCCTTCAAGACTGTTGGAGAACTTTTCATTTCAGGTGGCCACCTCTTGGAGCTCATAGAGAGAATGATGCCAAGAGTGTGCAAAGCAGTAATCAGAGTAAAGGGCGGATATTTTGAGGAAACTAGAATTTATTTTATTTTTTTTAGTTATTTCACCTTTTTTTGTTAAGTACATAAAACTCCACGTGTTCATTCATAGTTTTGATGCTTCAGTGAGAATCTACAAAGTAAACAGTCATGAAAATATAGAAAACGCATTGAAAAAAATAAATGGTCGTCCAAACTTTTGGCCTGTATTGTAAACTGAGGCTATAACTTGGGTTCTGCAGCAGGACAATGACCCAAAGCTCACAGGCAAGTTCTATTTGCTTATTTATGAGTAAAAAAGCATAGTAGAGAATTGTCTTGCGATATATATCAAGTATCATAGTAACTGTAACTGTATAGTGGATTCCCACTCCAAGAAGGACACTCTGTTTTAGTACATGTCCCACAATGCACTGCTGCTGTAGGTACATTGTGAACAGTCACCTGATTTACTATGCTGTCTCTCTCTCTCTCTGTACTGAATTGTCAATAGTGTGTCCGGGGCGACTGCTGGCGCTACAGAAGCATGTGCGTTCCCCCGTAACGCCGGAGCTAAACGGCCGTAAACACCGCCCTCCATCTTCCCGGCTCTAAACCCCCCGACAGCTCGGCTTTCTAACGACCCGGCGCCGGCCCAACGGACCTCCACACACCCTCACGTCTCAGCCAGGACACGGTTATTTCCGTATTTCAGATTTTATGTTTTGTGTCTTATTCAATGCTCACAGTGGAAGATGGGAGGAGGTTCATATTCATAAAGTTTTAAGAGTTCAGAAATCAATATTTGGTGGAATAACCATGTTTTTAATCACTGTTTTTTTCACGCATCTTGGCATCATGTACTCCTCCGCCAGTCTTACACACTGCTTTTGGATAACTTTATGCTGCTTTACTCCTGGTTCAAATTGATACCGATATTATTATTACAATAATAATAATAATAATAATAATAATAACAGTTATATAGAAACAGGGTTCGTATGGTCAAGAAAAACCTGGAATATCCCCTAAAAATTTCCAGGCCTAGATAAGTTTTGGGAAAATAAAAAAACCCAGAAAGTTTTGGAAAAGTCATGAGGAGAGCAGAATCAGAAAAGCTAAGCTCTAATTTAACCTTTTTATGTTTTATTCTACATAGTAAATGAATACTAAAGTGATCTATCAGACTATGAAGGAACACATAAGGAATCATGTAGTAAGACTCTAAAAACAGAGGTACGATATGAGTACTTTTTTGTACTCAAAGGTACACTCTTCATAATTGTACCCTCAAAGGTACAATATTGGTCTTTACAGGGTCAGATTTGTTCCCTCTGAAGTACAAAGTAATTTCTAACAGCAATAAGTACAAATTTGTCCCATTTAACCAGACAAAAGGTACATTCAGTATTCTGTATTACTGTACTGATAAACAATATATATTTAAATTGCACATTTTTTTATTTGAAAGCCAGACAATTTTGGATCATCAAATTTTTGAGCCATATTCAGTTGATGATAATGTTTATAATCTTTATTATTTTTAATCTGGCACAAAAACCATGGGTACAAAAAAGGACAAAAAAGATACAGCCCCAGCGACAAGCTTTGTACTCTTTTAAGTACAAATCTGTACTTACTTTTCTTAGTGTGAACTTAAACATGTTAAACAAACCTAAATACTTGTGGTTTCTGAGGCTGGTAACTCTGATGAACTTATTCTGTGTAACAGAGGAAACTCTCATTCTTCCTTTCCTGAGGCGGACCTAATGAGAGCCAGTTCCATCATTATAATGTTTTAGATGGTCTTGCAGTGCAGTGACTGCACTTTAGGATAATTTGAGGATAATTAAGTATTTCTTTTCTTTTTTTATTAGAACATTACTCAAATATTCACTATTCACTGTATACCTGTAAATCTACCTCTTCACTACTTTACTTCACACTTTATTAAGAGACAAGATGTGTTTTCTTTACTAAATAATTCAATGTTTTTCTTCAAAGTTTGGCTGACTTTAGCATTAATCTACAATACAGAACATTTTAAAAATAAAAGACAAACACTGAATTTTAAGGTGTGTCCAAACTTTTGACTTTTCTGAGTACTATTCATACAGCTCTGGAAAGAATTAAGTGACCGTTTCAGTTTCTAAATCAGTTTCTCTGATTTTGCTATTTATAGGTTTATGTTTGAGTAAAATGAACATTGTTGTTTTATTCTATAAACTACAGACAACATTTCTCCCAAATTACAAATAAAAATATTATAGTCATTTAGTGCATTTATTTACAGAAAAAGAGAACAAATAATGAAAAGAAAAAACAAGTTCATATTCATAAAGTTTTAAGAGTTCAGAAATAATCAATATTTGGTGGATTAACCCTGGTGGTTTTTAATCACAGTTTTTGTTTCGTGCATCTTGGCATCATGTTCTCCTCCACCAGTCTTACACACTGCTTTTGGATAACTTTATGCTGCTTTACTCCTGGTGTAAAAATTCAAGCAGTTCAGTTTGGTGGTTTGATGGTTTGTGATCATCCATCTTCCTCTTGATTATATTCCAGAGGTTTTTATAAATAGCAATTTTTTCTATTTTTTTTCCCAGAGCTGTATATTAAATACTACAAAAGTTAGACAGGATAATCAATAAATAATACTGAACAATTCATGATGGATACTAAATAATTTATAATAGTTGCAGAATCATTCATAGTAGATACAAAATCAATAAAGTGAATCATAGCAGATGCAGAACAATGTATAGTACATTTTAAACAATTTATAACAGATACTAAATGATTAATAGTGAATACTAAATAATTCTAAATGGATTTCAAGGCTGCGAATCAGCAAAAACATTGCAATATTACATATCGTGAAACAGGGTTTACAAATCTTATAATATAATAAATAATAAAAATATTATATTTTTAAAATCTGAGTAAAACAAGAGTTAACTTTTTATCCAACCAGAACAGCAGGATCTAACGACAGAATACTACACTGCTATTTGCGGCCGGGGTTTCCTAAATTAACCACTTCTGGCACCAATCTTCACATGTAAACTAATGATTAATAATCAACACTATGTTTTAGGATATCGATACAGTATTTTAAAACAAAATATTACGATACAATATGATATAGATTTTTTTCTGACACACCTACATTCAATAAACCACTAGATATAACTGGACAGTTTAAATCTTATTAATATACAGTAAAAATCCTACAAATCGTATTTGGAGAAGCATTTCTGCAGAATTTCTCTGGAAAGGAGTCGGATCAGCTATAATTCATTAGCATTCAACAAACAAGTGCCTCACCCTGTAGCACCCAAACAACAAACTGCAGAACAAACAGGAAGCTACTGCTGAAGGTGGCAGCTGGCAAGACAAGGTTTTCTTCTTGCATGGGACTGAATACAATCAAATTTTCTCACAGAAGTGTTCCAATAGAAGACTAGAGGCTGGTTTAAACACACGGGTTAGGCAGTAGGGTCAAAATAACCCCTTCACCCAACCTCATCCCCAACTTCCCAACTAACTCATGCCATCCAAAAGTAATGGATGGAGCGCCAACATTCCAGAGAACACAGTTCCACTGCTCCACAGCTCAGTACTCAATTGCCCGCCAGCCATCGCCCAATCACTGCATTTGCCGTGGTGTTGTGAGCAAGAATTCTCCCTATTATCTCTTTAACATTAACAGTGAGCATGTGCCCATCACCTCATTACACTCATAACTCTGTAGAACCTGTTTCTACATTATCTATAGCTCCACATTAACTTTCTGAACAGGAGGACCTGTCGACCTGAGGAGGATGGGTCCCTCTGACTGAGTCTTGGTTCTTTCTAAGGATGCTAATTGCTACTTTCCTCAGTGTAGGGCTGAACGATATGGCCAAAATTTATATCACGATATATTTCTTAATTTCGGTCGATACAATATAATTTCGGTATGAATACTTTGAAGGCTTTAAAAAAACTGCTAAGATTTCCTGCAATATAAATCTGTACCTACTGCTATCAGTAAAATGTATTTAGATCTCTGAAGCCTAATCTCTCCTCCTCATCTGAGTTTAATAGAGTTATTTTTTCTAGTTCTCATCATATTAATCAACACCTGGTTTGTTAAATTGGTAAATGTGGTAAATCAGGTGAGCTGCTGACGGAACTGAACATAATATACACATGCTGGCTGAGGAGCATCCAGGAGAAATCTGGAATCTCTACACTTTGTTCTTCAGCTCGGCTCACAGATATAAAACATACTTATAGTTAAAAATGAGAATTCCTTGTTATGTTTTACTGTATTTATGTTTATTTGCATCTGTTTAACTTCATTTATCTGTTTTTATTTGCATCTGGTGCTTTTTTTCCAGGTAAAAAACACTCGTATTGCTGAGATAAATGGATTAGTGTAATTTATTTTCCTGCCTAAAACTTTTGCACAGTACTGTACATCCCAGTCAAATAAGCAAACTATAAATAACTTAGTTACAACAATTAAGCTTCAAAAGTGCTTTAGCATTTAATATAAACAGTATCACCTTTATCGAAACATTTCTTATTGCGAAAATTACCGATATCAAATTATTGTCCAGGCCTACCTAAATGCTTCATTTTCCTTCAGCTTGTCGACATAGCACCACTTAATGTCACACACAATAAAACAATGTCTTCTATTACTGTCTTCCCAGCAATACAGAGAACTAGCAATATTTAAAACATTTTTATCATGTATTTTATCATGATTAATCACATAAAATTGTAGTGATTAATACTAATTCATTTTAAGTGATTGACACCACTATTATACATATAATTAGATTTTTCAATCTAACAACCTAAGACTAACCTAAGATTAATTCATTTTAGTAAGCAGTTATTATTGCCCTTTAAGAAGTGCAGGCTAGTAAAATATAAGACAATAAAAGTTTCCAAACCAATTTTTGAAAAATCCAAATTATAGTTAATTATCAATCGTCAAAATTACACAAATTATTTAGATTTTTTTTTAATGTTTTTTTCTTATGTTTTTTTATGTTAATATTGCACACCCCTGGTTGCAGAATGCTATACAGAACCTGAACACCTTCATACCCAACCGTCTACATCTCATCTTGTCTTGTATCCAGAAAAGAGGCGTCAACAGTTTTCTCCAACACATAAAAATTCAAGCTAAGCTAATGGTGAAGGCCGTCTCTCTAAGCGTTCTGTCCTCGCCTGCCAAACAGATAACACTGTCCACTAAACCCGCCAGCTAACCAAGCAGCAAATCACAGGCTAAGTGCTGCTGGAGCTTCTCTATCTGATGAAGTAATGCGATCGGGAGGACGCTGCCAACTGGCCAGATACTGGAGCTTCCTTAATTAATACAGAAAGTAATATAATGCACACTGCTCTGCAGAGAAATACAGTAAAAATTGCTGTATCTGTAGCTGAGTTCTGACCTTCATAACTGAAGAGCAGAGTAACTTACAGACATCATACACA
This sequence comes from Astyanax mexicanus, assembly GCF_023375975.1. Lineage (NCBI taxonomy): Eukaryota > Metazoa > Chordata > Actinopteri > Characiformes > Acestrorhamphidae > Astyanax > Astyanax mexicanus. The sequence continues at coordinate 2,738,514 of NC_064421.1, forward strand.
TATCATATCAAACAGCATAACTTCCCATATCTAACAGAAACATAATTTTCATATCAAACAACAGCCATTAATTCAGCTAAGATTACAGTCAGCTGTATCACCATTTAGCTGATTGCCATTATGGGCTTCATAATAAATGCCCCAGTTTAGATAATATTAAAGCTGGTGTCTGTAAGTTTTCTCTGGTGAGAATAGGTAATGGCACCGCGCATGCGAAAGAATCATTTTAAACCGGGCGGGTGTGATGCGGTCTCCTTTTAGAGCAGATGAATCTGATTCCAGGTTATGTTCAGTCAGAGAGAGAGAGAGAGAGAGAGAGCGCGAGAGCACTCATTTAGAAACTTCACTTCAACTACACACTTTGTTTTTTCTATGAGTGAATGAGCTCTTCTGAAGTCTCCATTGTTCCACCAGCCGCTGTGCATTTTTAGCGTAGAAAGCAGTTGAAAAGCAGAGAGTGAACAGTTGTAGCCAAGAAAACGAGCCAAACAGTGTAATAGCGGTGACAGTGTACAGTTGTAGCATAGAAAATGAGCCAAACAGTGGAATAGCAGCAAGAGTGTGCAATTGTAGCACAGAAAACAGGCCAAATAAGCCAAATGGTTGAAAAGCACCGACAGTGTACAGTGTACAGCACAGAAAACGAGCCAAAGAGTTGATAAGCGGCGAGTGTGTGCTCGTTTATTTTTTTTTTTACTTTACTAATTAAAAAATAGCGTCAAATTTCTACATTTTTAATCATTTAAAGCAAAATATTTCAGCTATTAATGTAAAAGTGTATTCGAGTACATTTACTTATTTAACCATATTTAAGTAGTGTAGAATCTCCTGAAAATAATCTCTGGATGTTTAGGTGAATAAAGCAACAGCTTCAATAAATTGGTCTAAAGTTGTACGACATTTACATTATCTATTCTTTTCAGGGAGCTTTTAAATCGATGCAGGTATTCATTTATTCATTATTTTACTCCTCAGATAAAACTGTAAAATATATAATGATCAATAATATTGTGATTTAATCACAGCACATGCAATAATTTGATTAATTTACGTTTTTTTTTAATCTCCTGATAGCTCTAAAACTAATGCCAAGCATAATACGTAATACTGAACGCTTTATTTAATTGAATATATGTGAGTACAGTGTAAGAGGTAGAGTTTGAGCCCTCCACTGCTGCTAAAAAAAGAAAAAAAAATCTAAAAATGCTAATATCATTGGACATAAACTGGAAACTCATTTTAATAGAGAATTCCTGTTTACAGCAAGCACATGACTAAAGGAAATGATAACCAGTCTGCCCAGAATTCACACTGCACTGCACTGCACATTCTGTTTTAAAGCTCTACATCCCATCTTTCAACACAGCTAATGCTAAAGAATGAGCATCAACACACTAATACAACAAAACACTGAGAAACTGTGAAAATGTACTGTGTTCTGTTTCTGCTCTGGGTGTGTTCAGTTCATCATGGGATGCAATGTTTTCAAAAATGTAACAGGGATGTTTTGCGTACATTTTTGTGAACAGATTTAAAGAATAGTACAATAGCAAACCTTCCTCTAGACTCTCCCTTAAAGGGGATGTATTATACTTCTTTTTACACAAGTTAAAATAGGGCTAAAGATAAAGATCTCATCAGCTCTATTCTTACCAGTTTCAGTCCCTTTCAGAATGAGCCGTTTAAGGGCTCTGACACTTTTATGCAAATAAGCTGTTGCTGGCTAGTGTTAGCTTGAGCTAAATGACGAAACAAGAACAAGCTAGCTGATGCTTAACTGTAATAGAAGTAGTGAAAGTAGTTCTTTGACCAGTAAATTTCACATTTCATTTGTAAATGAAGGGATCAGAGTCTGGAGGAAGAGTGGAGAGACACACGGTCCAAACTGCTCGAGGTCTAGTGTGAAGTTTCCACCAATCAGTGATGGTTTGGAGAGAATCATGTCTGTCATCTGCTGGTGTTGATCCACTGTGTTTTATTATAAGTCTAAAGTCAGTGCAGTTTTGTTTTCCCTCAAAATCTTACAGCACTTCATATCTTACAGCTTCCCTCTGCTACTGACAACTTTTATGGAGATGAGGATTTCATTTTCCAGCAGGACTTGGCACACTGCCCACACTGCCAAAAGTACCAATTAGTCTTATATAATATTCAAATTTTCAGAGCCACTGATTTTTGGGTTTTCATTGGCTGTAAGCCATAATCATCAATAAAATAAAAGAAATAAACTCTTAAAATAGATCACTCTGTGTTTAATACAGCTATATAATATATGAGTTTCACATTTTGAACTGAATTACTGAAATAAAGTAACTTTTAAAGGATATTTAATTTTTTAATGAGATGCAACTGTATTGTTCATCACCTCCAGGAACTCCAACTTCGAGACTCTTCCAGATAGAACTATTCCAGATATGTAGCTTTAATATAGTCTTCAATAATAAATTTACAATGTAAAAAATCATAAAAAGAAAGAAACACAGTGACTGAGAAGAGATGTGTCCAAATTGATACTGGTACTAAAAACTATACATATACAGGTCTGGAAAAAATAAGAGACCACTTAAAACTGATGATTTTTAATCAAGAGGAAGATGGATGATCACAAACCATCAAACCACCAAACTGAACTGCTTGAATTTTTGCACCAGGAGTAAAGCAGCATAAAGTTATCCAAAAGCAGTGTGTAAGACTGGTGGAGGAGAACATGATGCCAAGATGCATAATTTTAACTGTGATTAAAAACCAGGGTTATTCCACCAAATATTGATTTCTGAACTCTTACAACTTTATAAATATGAACTTGTTTGAACTTCTTTGCATTATTTGAGGACTGAAAGCTCTGCATCTTTTTTTCAGCCATTTCTCATTTTTTCTGCAAATAAATGATCTAAATGACAACATTTTTACTTGGAATTTGGGAGAAATGTTGTCTGTAGTTTATAGAATAAAACATAAATATTCATTTTACTCAAACATAAACCTATAAATAGCAAAATCAGAGAAACTGATGTGGTATATAGCACTCATGCAGTGCACAGATCTGTTCATACAGTACAAACAGTCCATTTATTCTCATTATCAGTAACATAACACTCTGTACTGCGGCTGTAAGTTACTGTATCTACTGGAGCTTATCTCCACTCTCAGACAGTGAAGGTGACCTACAGAGTTTATCATTAACACTTTACACAACTTCTCCTCATCCACACAGCTCATACAAACACTCGTAAGTCCATAACACCACCCAAAACACTCTGAAATAAACTGTGTTTACAGTGCTGAGAGCTGAAACCTGCAGAATCTGGACTTTACACACTTTAAACACCAAAATCTGGAGGAGAAACCAGAACCAGAGGCTGAACTTACCGGCATCATGTCTGCAGGCTGTCCTGGCTGGTCCAGGCTGGTGGTTCTGAGGTTCTGTGTGCTGTGAGACGGTACACAGAAGGGTTCTGGGTGGTTCTGGATGGTCCAGGGCAGAAGGTCCGGGCAGGATGGGGTTAGCGGTGTTGGGACAGCAGTGTATGGGATGCTCTCAGTCAGACTCACAGCAGATCCACCGAGCTGAACTGGGTCAGACACGTGAGACCAGCAGCCAATCCAGCTGAGAGTGTTTGGGTTCAGGAGCTGGAGTTCATGGTCCATCTTCAGCCGAACTGCTCCTTCTAGTGGTGGAGATAAAGAATCATCACCTGGATCAAAGAGACAATCTTGGAATAAACTTATTGTAATAAACACAGGTGGGAAAAAGTACTGAAAAAAATGTAATTAAGTAAAAGTACCATTACTTTGCTAAATTATTCTCAAGTAAAAGTACTCAATTTTAAATTTACTTTGAGTAAAAGTTACATAGTTACTTTTTTTTTACATTTATTTGATGTAAAAAAAGTACAGAAATTAAAGATCGAATTGAGTAAAATTAAAAAAGTACTCAATTTAAAATGAACTTTGAGTAAAAGTTACATAGTTACTTTTTTTACATTTATTTGATGTAAAAAAAGTACATAAATTAAAGGTGTACTCGAGTAAAAGTAAAAAAGTGCTCAATTTAAAATCTACTTTGAGTAAAAGTTACATAGTTACTTTTTATTTTTATTTATTTGATATAAAAATAAATTAAATAATTATTAAATTAAATCCTTTGAACCTTTCAGGCAGTATTTGTTCAGAAAACCCCATAAAACATTTTCAAGAACAAGTGACACAGTTTCTATGATCTCTTTTTTTTTCATTACTGTTAAAAAGTTAAAAGTTATGGTCATGCATGTGACTATAAATTGTATTTTTATAGTTTTACAGTTCATTATTATTTTTTTAACTTGCCATTGCTATGCCTTATCAGCTATTTACATGTTTCTTTTTAACATCCAAGCAGATTGTTTAATAATCCCAATAAAAACGTAAGGAATTATCATTAAAAACATGAAAACATACAAAAAAACTGTTGGTCGGTGCATGCGCAGTGCCGTAAAGAAGCACATATCGATGGGTAGCATAACTCGACAGAACCCAGCTGATTCACACAGCGTTTCTCGCACTAACCGTAATAAACACTGCTAGAAGAAGTTCAGCTGCGCTGCCATGGAGAACAAAACTCTTTTTTTTTTAATTCAGACAATTTGTTTTTTTCCCCCAGTATTTAATTTTTTTACTCAGTATTGGGGAGTTTTCCAATGTAGCGAAGCAAATTACTTGTATTAAAATCAACTTAAATAAAAGTAAAATTACCTAATTTAAAAACTACTTTAAAATGACGAATTACTCAAAAAATCTACTCAATTACAGTAACGTGAGTAGATGTAATTAGTTACTTTCCACCTCTGTAAATAAACTATATTATTACATACCTTATTGGATGGATATCTGTAACATCTGTGACAGTAACTCTTCAGAATTCTTCTATATTTCTGCATAAATATCATCAGACCTAAAAGTCTAAAAGCCAAGTTAAACAAAAGAGACAAAAATATTATATTGGTCATTTATTTATTGAGGAAAATGATCTGATACTACATACAGCTCTGGAAAAAAAATTAAGAGCCCTTTCAGTTTCTCTGATTTTGCTATTTATAGGTTTATGTTTGAGTAAAATGATCATTGTTGTTTTATTCTATAAACTACAGACAACATTTCTCCCAAATTCCAAATAAAAAAATTCTCATTTAGAGCATTTATTTACAGAAAATGCAAATGGCAAAGCTTTCAGGCATAAAAGTTCATATTTATAAAGTTTTAAGAGGTCAAAAATCTAGATTTGTTGGAATAACCCTGTTTTTAATCAGTTTTCATGCATCTTGGTATCATGTTCTCCTCCACCAGTCTTACACACTGCTTTTGGATAACTTTATGCTGCTTTACTCCTGGTGCAAACATTCAAGCAGTTCAGTTTGGTGGTTTAATGGTTTGTGATCATCCATCTTCCTCTTGATTATATTCCAGAGGTTTTTAATTTGGTAAAATCAAAGTGGTCTCTTATTTTATTTTTCAGAGCTGTTTATATGTGGGGGTAAAATTAAGTGAACTATTGCTTTTAGTATCTGGTGTGATTTCCCAGTCCTAATAACTGTAGATCAGTCCTAGACACAAGCTTGGAGTAATTTTAGCTCGTTTCTCTGAACAGAACAGCCTTAACTCTGGGATGTTGGTGGATTTCCTCACATTAGCTGCTCGCTTCACCTCCTTTCACAACATTTCCACTGGATAAAGGTCAGGTCTTCTAGGTACATGCGAAACAAACCAGTGACAGTAAGACCTGTAAAAGTGACATCAGTAACAGTTACACCTGTGACAATATACCCTAAAAAAACATTTTAATTTCATACACTGTGTAACAATACATTTTTCAACATTCAAGTCAGTGAGAGTGTCTTCCTATAATTAACTCTATATAACATTAGAATTTATAAACCCAAATAAACATTAATAATAAAGTCAGTGGTCAGTGAGTGTCTACCTGTAATTAACTCTGTATAACATTAGAATAAACCCAAATTAACAAGTCATAAGTCGATATTCTTTAACATAAAATAAAAAAAAACAAAATATAAAGTCAGTGGTCAGTGAGAGTGTCTACCTGTGATTAACTCTATATAACATTAGAATACTAAACCCAAATAAACCATAACCAAGAAAGCCCAGCAGCGCCTCTACTTCCTGCGGAGACTGAGGAAAGCACATCTCCCACCCCCCATCCTCACCATGTTCTACAGAGGCACTGTAGAAAGCATCCTGAGCACCTGCATTACCGTCTGGTTTGGGAATTGCAACACCTCAGACCGCAAGACCCTACAGTGGATAGTGCGGACAGCTGAGAAAATCATCGGAGTCTCTCTTCCCTCCATCGCCGAGATCTACACCACACGCTGCATCCGCAAAGCCACCAGCATTGTGGACGACCCCACCCATCCCTCACACGGACTCTTCGCTCTGATGCCGTCCGGCAGAAGATACAGGAGCATCCGAGCCTCCACTACTAGACTCTTTAACAGCTTCATCCACCAGGCAGTCAGACTTCTCAACGCACAGAGACAGAACTGAACCCCCACCCCACCCACCACTCACCCAACACACTCGCACAAAACTAAACTGTACACCCCCCCCCCCTTTACACAAAACTAAACTGTACACCCGCCCCCCCTTTACACTCACAAAGAACTGAACTTCACACACACACACACCCAGTCAGCACACAGAGGCTGACATGACTTTATTTGCTGCACTCTTAAAAACTATAAACTCTACCTCAGTAACTGCTGTGATTATATATTTTCTATATGTTACAGTATGTCACACATCTCTGCACCTTATCCCAACTATACACTTTATTATACCGTATCGGTACTGCACTGTCCTGTCTTTAAATTGTCTCGTCTTTTGTATTTATTGTTATTTAGTGTTATAATTTTATGTTGCACTGTCGTCACTCCTGCACTTTATGTTGTCTATTGCTTGTGGTTCTATGTTGCACCATGGTTCCGGAGGAACGTAATTTCATCACACTGTGTACCTGTACTCAGATGTAATGACAATAAAAGCCTCTTGACTTGACTCTCTTGAATAATAAAGTCAGTGATCAGTGAGAGTAGCTACCTGTAATTAACTCTATATAACATTAGAATTTATTAGCCCAAATAAACAATAATAAAGTCAGTGATCAGTGAGAGTAGCTACCTGTAATTAACTCTATATAACATTAGAATATATTAGCCCAAATAAACAATAATAAAGTCAGTGGTCAGTGAGAGTGTCTACCTGTAATTAACCCTATATAACATTAGAATACTAAACCCAAATAAACATTATTAATAAAGTCAGTGTTTAGTGAGTGTCTACTTGTAATTAACTCTATATAACATTAAAAAACTAAACCCAAATAAACATTAGTAATAAAGTCAGTGTTCAGTGAGAGTATCTACATGTAATTAACTCTATATAACATTAGAATTTATAAACCCAATTAAACAAAGAATAAAGTCAGTGACCAGTGAGAGTGTCTACCTGTAATTAACTCTATATAACATTAGAATATTAAACCCAAATAAACATTAATAATAATGTCAGTGTTTAGTGAGAGTCTACCTGTAATTAACTCTATATAACATTAAAATACTAAACCCAAATAAACATGTATAAAGTCAGTGATCAGTGAGAGTATCTACCTGTAATTAACTCTATATAACATTAAAATACTAAACCCAAATAAACATTAATAAAGTCAGGGGTCAGTGAGAGTGTCTACCCGTAATTCACTTTATATAACATTACAATAAACCCAAATTAACAAAGTCATAAGTCGATACTCTTTAACATAAAATAAAAAAAAACAAATAAACATTAATAGTCAGTAATTAGTGAGCGTATCTACCTGTGATTAACTCTATATAACATTAGAATACTAAACCCAAATAAACATAAAAATCAAAGGTCATTGAGAGTGTCTACCTGTAATTAACTCTATATATCATTATAATATTAAACACAAATAAACAATAATAAAGTCAGTGATCAGTGAGTGTCTACCTCTAAATAACTCTATATAACATTAGAATACTAAACCCAAATAAACATTAATAAAGTCAGTGATCAGTGAGAGTGCCGTAGTACAGTCATTTATGTCGTATTTTTACAGTTTATAATAAAAACAGACAAGACAAATTAATGATGTACATCTTTATTTCAACTCGATCACTTATCAGTCATCGGCAAAAGTGTCTTCAAATGGGTTACAGAACTGAATTACTTTTTACTGCTCGACAAATGCAGAACACCGCTCTGGAAGGATGATCTGGAATGTTCCACCTCTAGAACAGGAAGTACGTACCACTACGGAGATGCTGCTGATGCTGCTGCTGGATGGGATCTGTGCTCATGTAAACCTGGGTGACAGACAGGCTGTATGGGGTAACAGCGTCCAATCACAGCCCTCGACTCCACTGCAAAACTGCCAACTTCATATTATCCATCTTTATACTGATTATTTTTGATTTTGTGTCTTTTAAGTGATAATTGGCTCATTTTTCCCCAGAATTAAATCAAGTCACTGTAAACGACACTGACAGCAGGGCGTCTGCGTAAAACTTCACGTAAAACTTTTTGTTTTTGTCTTTGTATTTGCGCGTCTGCAGAATTAGATTTTGGAGCTGAATTGGAGTATTTTGGTTAAAACTGAGCGAATTTAATCACTCTTCTTTACTGATGTGCTGAGAAAACTGCAGAACTGCTTTGTGCTGTAGAGATTATTGTTCTGTGCGCTCACCACATGATTCATAATATGGCTATACATCAGTAACAATTCAATTAATATTAACAATAATAATAATAATTATTATAGTAATAGTAATAATAATAATATTATCATAAAAAGGAACATCCAAATGCTGGTAACATGGATACATATGGGTCATCCTTTGTGTATGTGTGTGTGTTTGTGTGTAATAGAGACAGTGAGAGAGTGTGTGTGTGTGTGTGTGTGCTTGGCACAGTAATAATATATATCAAATTAGCAAATAATCAATTAGCAGGAAGAAAATTTGCGTTTTTCAGTAATTTATCACTGTTTTTTTATCATTATTATTTTGGTCGACCCTCTGGATGAATTTCCTACTGGACGCAGCAGTTCTGACCGTTGGCATCCTTGAAGCGCAGCCGCATCTTGGGTTTGTATTTCTCCAGGTACATCAGTTGTTTGGAGTTGAAGGCTCCACGTCTCTTTCTACAATAAAAAAGGGAAAAAGACAGGAAGCGGATCAGGTTTAGAGCTTTAAAGCTTTACACAAGAACAGTGCTGTGTTACGCAAATTAATCATGCTACCACGTTTAGAAATTCAGGTGAAGCACAGTATTATCAGGTTTATTTAGCTATGTAATCACTGTGTCGCTATATGCTGAAATACGGATTAAACCTTATAACTAACTAGGGGCAAATTATACTGACAAAAAAAGAAAAACATCTCGATAAAACCTGTAATTTTGACGATAACAATAATAAACAATATTAATAATAATAATTTTTAGCCACTGCCACTATGATAGGAAGATCACTGAACCGAATCCTGGTCTTGCAGCTTGCCATCAGCTAGAAACTATATACTGTATTTAAGGCGTTTTATTTACATGAAACAAACAAAAACAATAAAATCAACAGTTTGCTCAATGCTGTCTACCAGATTTCATTTTTTTAATAATGGGTATTTAAATGTAAATTAGTAAAAATAAAATGTGTTAGAATTAAGAAAATTATATTATTTTTTAAATTAGTGGTGGCAATCCCTTATATATATATATATATAGACTAATAATGAGGTTTAGCTCTGGCAGTTTTACTGTTTTTTTTGCTGTATTACAATATATATTATATATTAGAATACACTTCATTTAATACACTTAATATGATTAAATATCAGTTTTAGAAAGGTAAAAATTGTATTATATATTAGTGGTGGCAATTGCTTAAAAAAATATGTTATATAATAATAATAATAATAATAATAATAATAATATAGTGAAGTGAGGTCTGGCAGACCTAAACCCTATTTTTTAACTGTATTATAATATCTATTACAATGCAGATTTGATGATTTTTAAATGAGAATATTGCAATGCTCTGAGGTACTGAGTTTAACTGAGAGTTTTAATCAAGGAGATAGACACTAGTGTAGCTCCATATTCCACACTCAACAGCCACACTCAGAGATAGAACAAGCATTGAACTTAATGTATTAATTTTTTTTTTGTATGGATGCATTGATGTGGGAATTCTGTGTCAATGCCAACATACACATTTATAACTTTTAATCTTTAAATCGAATAAAAATGATTTTGTTTTGTATTTTTTGTAGTATTTGTAGTAGTGTGGCCAGCTTTGCTTGGGGCTTTTTTTTCTAGCATGTCTGCTTTCTTATTGCCCCACTGCCACAATGTCCAGGAACCCAGTAGTGTCTGCGGCTAGTAGTTTGTGGATAACTGGGCGGTCCGTGTTCAAAGATTCTAGAGCTTAGATGCAGGACTTTGAGTCCTTACAGATCACATATTGTTTGTAGGAGCTAGTAGATATATATCTTACGATTATTACTTCATTTTAAAAAGCACCAGAACTATTCTGAGATGAAATAATAATATAAAAACATATCTCACAGTTTAGTACAGCATTCTTTAGCTTACATGGGACACGATATGAAATATAATTAATAAGACAGAGTTCAGAGGTGAGTATATCGCACTGTAGTCTGCATGTTTAATGTGTTAAAACAAGCTACGTGGGACGAACTGCTAAATAATATCACCCTGGCTTACCGGAAAACTCGGGGTTACTTAGTGTAGTGCATTCGTTAATAGTGCGCCTTATAATACAGTGCGCCTATAGTGTAAAAAATACAGTAATAAAGGGACTTGTCTGATGCTCATATCCAGATCTCTTACCTGTGAATTGTGTTACACAGTGTACCTGTCCAGTGTACTATGCTACACAAACACTACATTATATTATCACGTGAGCACCAATCATGTGAACCACACTGCTGACTCTCAGAAGAAGCTGTTGTGAATCTGGGTTTCCTCCGCTGTTTTAAAGCACAAGTTTTTTGATGGTGTAGCTTCTGCAGCTTCTTAACTTCTTTAAAAGATCTGAAAGTTTAAGGGTTGGAACAGCCCGTCTTCCTTTAATTGGCTTTTTGGAGGCATTATAAGAAGAGTGCTGATGTGCAGCACTGCACAAATCCTACCCCAGAGAGCGCAGAACGGTCTGTTCCAGCATGGATTTTATACCCACAGGGGGTTCTGTAAAAGTGATGAGCAAAAGTAGAGATGCCTGAATCGTCTGCATCAACTTTTTAAGTTAAACTAACTTCAGATGCTGAAGAACAGCTGGCTCATTTCCTGATTATTCTACCATATCAACTTTAATCCTGGACCTTACACTACTAAACATCAATAAAATCTATTCAATAAAGTGTATTTTTACTGCAGTTTAACACACTTACTGTCGAATGAACTGAACAGCATCTTCATACATCATCCCACACTCGATTAAGGCTATGGCCACCAAGACAGGAGCTCTGAAGAAAAATAAATATAAAACATTCACAGATACGAAATTAACACTGTACCATATATAGACAAACGTAATGGGGCATCTTCAGATTCATTCAATCATTAATTGACTAAACAGGCAAAAAACAAATACAAATATCAATATTAGTATTTTCGTAAACATATAGTAAATTATACTATATAGACAAAAGTACAGAGAGCGCCTGCTGATTTAATGATTCATTGAACACAGCGGAAAAAATAAAAGATCGAACCTTTAACAGGCTTAAAATAGGCATAAATGTAATGCATCAAAATATACTGAACGCCCAAAGCATATCGATATTTGTATTTTTGTAAACATAAATGACACTATTATGGACAAAAGTACAAACGGCTTAAAACGGTCAATATCTAATGAAATATATCATACACTAAATGCTCAAAGCATATAGAGATTTGTGTTTTTGAAAACATAAATTATACTATAATGGACCAAAGTATCGGGGCACCTTCTGATTCATTCATTCCTTTATTCTTCTAAATCACAGCAGTAAAACAAAGGATCGAAATTTCATCAGGCTTAAAATCGTCAATATCTGATGCAATATATCATATACCAAATGCCCAAAGCATTTTGAGATTTGTATTTTTGTAAACATAAATTAAAAATTATACTATGTCTACAAAAGTATCGGGGCACCTTATTATACATTTATTCAATCGAATTCAATCAATTCAATAGAACACAGCGGGGGAAAAAAAGGATCAAAACGTCATTAGGCTGAAAATAGTCATTATCCGATGCATTAAAATGCATTTTTGTAAACATAAATTATACTATATAGACAAAACTATTGGGCACCTTCTGATTCATTAATTCATTAATTCTTCTAGAACACAGTGGTAAAAAAAAGGATTGAAATTTCATCATGCTTAAAATGGTCAATATTTAATGCAATACATCATTTATTAAATGCCCAAAGCATATCAATATTTGTATTTTTGTAAACATACAGTAAATTATACTATGCAGACAAAAGTATCAGGGCAACTTCTGATGCATTCTTTCATTAATTCTGCTAGAACACAGAGCTAAAAACAAAGGATCGAAACTTCATCAGGCTTAAAATGGTCAATATTTGTAGCAAGATATCATAAAACCAAATGCTCAAAGCATATTAATATTTGTATTTTTGTAAACATAAATTATACTATAATGGACAAAAGTATCAGGGCACCTTCTGATTCATTCAATCATTCATGCTGCAAGAACACAGCAGTAAAAACAAAGGATCGAAATTTCAACAGGCTTAAAATAGTCTGAATCTGATTTATTAAAATATACTGAATGCACAAAGCATTTAAATATTTGTATTTTTGTGAACATGAATTATACTATAACAGACAAAAGTATCAGGGCACCTGCTGATTCATTCAATTAGTAGTAAAAACAAAGAATCAAAACTTCATCAGGCTGTAAATAGTCAATATCTGATGAATTATATCATATACCAAATGTCCAAAGAATATCGATATTTGTATTTTTGTAAATATACAGTAAATTATACTATATGGACAAAAGTATCAGGGCACCTGATGATACATTCATTCTGCTACAACACAGCGGTAAAAAACAAAGGATCGAAACTTCAACAGGCAAAAAACAGGCAAAAGCATTTCAGTTAATAGTATTAAAAGAGGTTTTTGTTGGAGTAACTGTCTCTATTGTGCAGGGAAGACTCTCATATTTGGTGAAAGATAATATGATAAAGATAATATCTAGCGGTGCTTACCGGCCCAGTCCTGCAACACAGTGCACAGCAATGCAGGAGCCCGGCTCATCCTTAAATTTACATTTCAGCAGATTCAACCAGTCGTCCACAACTTGTTCAGGGGGAGAACAACCATCGTCAAACGGCCAATCCTAAAGCACACAAATAAATACATAAAACAACAAATTTATTATTCAAGAACTACTGGAACACGCTACCAATATCTATTCATCAGTGTTACGGAGGGAGATGTTTATATTTTTCTTTGTTGCTTTCCCTTTTCTAAGCTACCTCACTCTTGCGCTCTCCTTCACTCTTTCTATCAGTCCTGCAGGTTACCGGTGAGAGGGAGGAGCTGATTAATTGATCCTGGTCCTGCGTCACAATAAAGCGCTGGCCGATGTGGAGTGCAGCGCGACACCCGACCCATTCAACCACCATGCTGCCCAGACCAAACCACCTGTCTTTCTATCTTATTGTTTGTGCTGTTGTGAGTAAAAACCGAGCTGAAAAACTAAAGCAGACACATGTTATTTAACTTTGTTATAATACTTCTGTAAATACACTTCAAATAATACTAAAAGCCAATGTAGCACTGTAGGGGATAAGGCCTGTTTCTTTGGGAGGGGGTTTCTTTTCTCCTGTGTTTTGTTAGTTAGGGAGGGAGGAAAGATTTATGTACTTTTGTTTTCTTTTTTTTGTTAGGTAAGTTAGCTTTAAATACCTAAGTTAGTTTTGTTTGTTTGTTATTTTAGGCATTTCTTATCCCCGACGTAAATGCTACTGTTTATTCTAAATAAATCATTTTGGCTTGTATTTCTGTGGTTGGTATCATCTTTGGTCTGGGCTTAAAATGCGTGAGCGGGTGTCGTCCTAGCATATGTTACTGGTCTGGCTTTCCAGGCCGTAACAATCAGGCTCCCTCTGTTACTTTGTACTTTATCCGTTGTTACGATAGCAAAGACGCCCCAACATGGCCTTAATTTTCCTTTCAATGAAAATTCTCCATTTAAAATGTTGCGAAATCTTCCTCACCCTGACACTCCATGAAATGAAGTTCTCCTGATTTTCGAAGATAAAGTATGTTAACAAAAGACTTTAAATTATTTTATGCGTATTTTAAAAAAAAAAGTCAATTTTCATGGGATTTAAAAAGTGCATCCGGATAAGATTTTTAAATTGTGGAAGTTTTAATTTAAAATGTTATAATAAATCTGTACTGGTGTAGAAGCGTATGATTTCCGAAACTTCTAGCTTTATTGCTCAGTTGCTTTAAAATATTTTCAAAATGTTAGCATAATTTAAACATAACACTTAAAGGCTATTGTTTTAATAAAACAAACAATAAATTAATCTCAAAATCATAATGCAAATCTAAAATGGTAGAACCATAAAAATACGTAATACATACTTTTATTTGACTAAAACTAGACCTAGTTTGTTTCTTCATTCATTTGTCAGCTGACACACATCCATATTGTTATGTGCATAGTCAATAAAAAAAAATAAAAATAAACAAAAATATAAATAATAATTAATAAATTAAGTAAAACTAGTCTGAAACTAACAATACCTAAATTACTAAAATGTGTCTGAAACTATTACACATTTCAGTCGAAACATTAAGACTAACTAAATTAAAGTCACCTGTCCAAATGATGTGTTAAATTATGTGAACAAAAATGTTATTATTTTTCTAGTTTACTAAATGTACAATTTCTTCTTCTTGGGATCTAAAGGTGCTTTTTTTTTAATTGTAGAAGTTTGTGGAAATTGTAAAAAAAATTTAAACGTTGGTATAAATCTGTACTGGAGTAGAAGTGTATATTTCAGACACTTCTATCTTTATCAGAGCTCAGTTTCAAAACATTTTAATGTTAGAATAATTACATAACAAAACTTTAATGCTAATGTTTTCATAAATATTAGCAATAAACTTGCTCAAATCTAAAAAACATAGTATTATACTATATACTATGTATAACAACAAATAAAAATAAATAAATAAATACATAAAATAAAACTAGACTGAAACTAATAATAACTAAATGACTAAAATGTGACTGAAACTATTACACACTTTATTAGACTAAAATTAGACTAAAACTAAATTAAATTCACCAGCCCAAATGAACAATAAAGCCCCATGATTCCCACCCTACTTATATTTCTTTTTATATTTCTTACCAACACTTCTATTCCTTCCTTTTCCACGGGAGCCTTGTCGTAGGTAGCTTCACAGACCCTAACCAGAGTCTGCACTCCGAACGCTTTCAGTTCCTGTAAAACGTGAATAATCATGAGTAAATTAAGCATCAGGCTTTATTAATGTTACCTGTATGAGTGAGCAGCTCATATCTCACCTCAGTAAACTTGGACAGCTGTGAGTTGGTGGGGTTGTGGGTGATGAGGAACCTCATACACTCATAGGAGATCTCGACAGGTGCAGGACGATTCATCTCGACACACGAATGGAGGCTTAATATTCTCTGAGCAAAGAAACGAAATCTCCCGAGGTGAGAATATATATATAGAGATATATATCGATCAAAATAAGGGTGGAGTTTGGAATTTGGGCAAATTTTGATGTAAAAAATAGAAAAGAAAAAGGAAATCACTCACGACTCCTCTATTAAAAAACTAAAAACAAAAGAAGGGGACTAATCCTTCAGAATTTCGGTTTCTAATTAACCCATTCAGGAGAGGAGTGATGGTCAGTTGGCGCTCAACTAAAAGGGGAAGGAGGAAATGGCTCGTCAGCGCCTGATCCGGCTCAGACGGACTCATACAGGTGAACTTTGGGCGAAAGCAGCCTCTTTCCCAAAGCTCAGGATGTAAGACGGTAGTGGTGTAGCGTAATCTTCATGTAGCACGCCGCCTGCTTCTCACTTGTCCACGATGACCAGGTGCTGTGCCTGGCAGAAGTCTCCACTCACAAACGCCATAAATGTGCAGCCTGCAATACAACAAACAATACTATTATAAAGAGGCGTGCACACATAGACATCAGCTCTGCCCTTTATCAACCAAAGTGCCCTTTCGAAACTTCGTTTTTTTTTTTGTTTTGTTTTTTAAATATATATATTACTAAGATTTTACTGAGGCCGGTTTGAAATGATCTTTTGAAAACCTGAGCGATTAAAAACGAGTGAAAACAGAATGCCCTGAAATCAGCTCGCACACATCAGACCTCTCTCTTCCTCTGTCACGTGACCCCGCGCGGTCACACGCTGCAGCAGCAGTTCAGGTGCCCTCTAAGCCCAACGTGAAATAATTTTGTTGTGCAGTAAAATGTCTCATACAGCTCCAAACAACTATGTATTTTATCAGTTGGTGGTGTGACATTTTTTTCATTGAAAACTCACGTTTAGAGAATGTTACAAATAAAAGTCAAATTTCATTCAACATTTTTTTAATGAAGTGTTCCACGTGTGCTAAAAAGTGCCCTTTTCCCCCCTGAGCACTTGCCCCCCAAAATGTCTGTGCACGCCACTGCTATTATTTATATTAAAAAAAAGATGAGTTTCTTTGATTTTACCCATAGACTGTGTATAAAAGTGAAGCCACCACAGGTCGGGCGCCCCCTGCTGTTCGATTGCAGAAAGCTGTGTAACCCCACCCATCCCCATAGGTTTCAATGGCTTTAATACTGTAATTCTACCTCCATTATTTAAATGCAGCAGCTAGTGTAACCTCTGCTTATATTGTCTAATTTTTATATCCCCACAGAATTCATATTTTAAAACGTTATTCAACTCTATTCAAAAAGGTGTGGTTATTGGTGTGTAAAAGGGCGGGGTTACACCTAGCCGGGTTGGGACCAATGACTGTTTATAGCTCTGGGGACGCAGCCCTCAGGGGCGGGGTTATTTAAATGAGTAGGCAGTCTCTCCACAGTCTTTCTCCCTCCTCTGGTCTCTACTGCGCTCTACAGACTCGGGTATCAGGATCGGCAACATGGAGGAAGATTTTGGCTTCATTTTCATTAAATGAATGGAAACGGCGACACGGCGTCCATCTTTTTTACAGTCTTTGATTTTACCAAATTGAAAATCTCTGGAATATAATCAAGAGGAAGATGGATGATCACAAACCATCAAACCACCAAACTGAACTGCTTGAATTTTTACACCAGGAGTAAAGCAGCATAAAGTTATCCAAAAGCAGTGTGTAAGACTGGTGGAGGAGAACATGATGCCAAGATGCATGACTTTGACTGTGATTAAAAACCAGGGTTATTCCACCATTGTGATTTCTTAACTCTTAAAACTTTATGAATATGAACTTGTTTATACCTATAAATTGTATATACAGTGGTGTGAAAAAGTATTTGCCCCTTACAGTTGTTTTTTTGTTTTTGTTTTTATGTCATACTTACATTTTTAAGATTATGAAACAAACTTTAATATCTGACAACCGTAAAATGAGTAAATATGAAAAACACCTTTTAAATGACTTCATTTATTAAGGGAAAAAAAGATTATCCAAACCAATCTAGCCTTTGTAAAAAAGTGTTTGTGGTATACCAGCTAGAACATTAGAACCGCTATGTGTTTCTTTCATACCGCCATACTGCTAGATGCGCTGCGAGCGCCATGCGGAACAGAACCGTCAGAGAAACCATCAGTTTACTAATTGTTTTGTTAAAGTGTTTTATCTATTCTTTACCTGTTTTTCTGCAAAAAAACTGATTTCTTCATAAAAGCCTTAATTTAAAGCCTTGTTTTTTATATTATATGTACTCCTAACAGTACAGTAACTCACAAACCTATATGAAAGCCCAGTCGTGCAAAAAAATGAATAAACATATAAAAATAATAATAATAAAAATAATAAAGACCGTGATATACTGTGAAACCATCAGAATATTGAAAAATACCATGATATGCATGATATATATCGTTATCGATATATATTAAAAATTCAATATCATGATAAATGATTTTTCCAATATCACCCAGCTCTATTTATTCAGGTTATCTTTGTCTGATAATAAAGTTTGTTTGATAATCAGAAAAATATCAGTATGACAAAAAGCAAAAACATAATAAATCTGTAAAGGAGACAAATATTTTTTACAGCACTGTTTATATCAGAGACACAAGGACACAGAAACACCACAACACACCCAGCAGGATAACAGATAATCAAAACCCGACACCATTAACTCCACATGATATTGGATATATCCTAAAGCTACAGTGAGCCCTATTTCTAGTGTAACACAAAAATCGACGTATTCAATCAATCAGTCTCTCGTAATCCAGTCTAGTCCAGTTTACACTGAATTCCTGTTGTTTAGCCCTGATCACAGAAAGATACTTCCCAGGCTAACATTACTACACTAATAATAATACTAAGACTAATATAGCAATTATACAGTTTATACCATTCATACTGAGGCTGCACAAAATAGTATACTATATACTATATATGTTTTTGTCTAATTTTAAATTAAATGTTAAGATGTAAATGTACAATTTCACTCAGCAATAATTTTTTTTTGCTATATAGATAAAATATGAATATACTGATATAAAAAAAGGATTTTCAGAATATTTCACAATTTACAGACTATAAGGTGCACCGGTTATTAAGCGACACTAGTGAGGAACAAGGGTGTCGCCACGTTTTCCTACTAATGGGGAACTGCCTACAAATGTAATTTTTAAACGTCTCATTCCATCGTCTCTTTACTCATTTTAAAATGTCTAGTTGTGTCTCTAGTATGAATAAATGCAATGTGAGACGTTTTTGTGGAAAAATTGTTTAGGTGTTTCTATTTAGCCCTGCTTTATTTCACTGAATTAGAGGTGAAATATAATTATAAGGCTCACTGTCAATTTTTTGGGAAAATTACAGGATTTTAAGTGTGTCTTACAGTCTTAAAAATATGCTGTGTTTAATTCAGCGTTGCATAATATTAATAATACAGTCTGTGTGTAAAAAAAAAATGGAATAAAAAATATTTGGTAGATATAATCTGTCTCTGGTACATACATTAAAGTCTTTAATTTTTGGAAATTGTTTCTACTATAAGCCACAACTTCACACACTAATCCTACAACTATAATTGTGTTCAAATCAAACACTGACCATTTAAAAAAGGTTTCATTTCTTATCAAAAACAATTATTTAGGCTTGGATATGCATCTTCATTCTATCCTAAAAGAAGGTTATGACATTCTTAATTATAATAATAAAAATAATAATAATAATAATAATAATAATAATAAACAGACGCCTTGAGGATCACTGCAAAAAAACTAAAGCTTATTAACCGATTAGAGATTTATTAAAACATAATACATTATTCTCCACAGTTTTGTTCTGTACTTACTTTCAGTGTGTGTAAAGAAAAGTCGAGATCTCCGCATTCTCTATCTTCACCATCCGTCACTGTCTCTACTGGACATCTGAACAACAAACACAGTTAAACACAGTGTTATAAATACTTTATAATAACAAGAAGTATTGAGATAATACCATCTACAGAGCCTCTACACTATCAGGGTAGAAAATAATAAATGTATGGGGCAAATAAATCTCTTGATTCAAACAATAATTCTGACAATTTAATAAATGAGTGAACAAAATAAGTGATGGTTTGGAGAGACATGTCATCTGCTGGTGTTGGCCCACTATGTTATACTTTTATGGAAATGCGGATTTCATTTTCCAGCAGGACTTGGCCCACTGTCTTATGCTGCCTTCAAGTCTTCCTCTGAAATTCCTACTTATAAGGTTGGAGGTCGTAATCACGTAATTTGATGGGGTAGAAATGGAGGCCATTAGAAAAAAAATTTAGTTTAAACATTTGGTCTATTATCATTAAAAATAGGAGGTTTATGTTGCCCTACTCCAAGAGAATTAAGCAAATAAGACGCATTAGGCAAACTGTCTGCATCAATTTATTGACCTCTTGTCACGCCGCCAACTGGAAAACTTGGGGCTTATTTAAAAATCCAAGTTTCCCACTGATAAATATGAGTTTGTGGTGGCGTTCATGTGCTCTCATCACGTAAATCCGATATTTCCGACATGACTTGAAGGTTAATATAACAATTGTATAATAATCTAATTTTCTGAGACACTGATTTTTAGGTTTTTATCAGCTGTAAGATGATCATAATCATCAACAATAAAAGAAATAAGAAATCACTCTGTGTGTAATACATTTATATAATAAACTGTATATTATATACTTTATATATTTTAATTTAAATTATTGAAATAAAGTAACATCTAAATGATATTCAATGATTTTTTTTATGCACTAGTATCTGGTATAATCTGGCTGTCAGACATATTTACACTGAAGTGAACATAAATCACTGTCGTTATTGTAAATATAGAGGTTTAAATAATTCTATTAAATTTTTAGCTAATACAAATGTATATCACACGTCTTTTTCAAAGTATAGCCTTTAACATTTGACCAAGCTACTAATAATAGATAACAGACCAAGCTCAGAATAAAGACACAGCACAATAGACACAAAAATAGCCGAAAATAATCTTCACATCTACATTTACAGCATTAAATCACTGCGTTACCAAGCAAACACTAAATATCCAGTACCCAGTTCGTGTTTAAAACAGTGTAAACGATACATTTACCTCAGATTTACAGATAAAAATACAATAACGGGAGAAATTGTAAAGCTAAAGCTAGTTAGCTAGCTAAACCATAAAAATAGCTAAGCTAACTAGCCTGCTAGCCTAGCTTGGTTTACCACAACCAGCAGCCAGGCACTTCACTATGCTAAGCTAGCTTGGCTAACACTGAGCTAACAACGGGTTTTAGCTAAATACATTTGATTTGAGCGACCAGGTTATGCGACAGCCGTTTAATATAACTATTTATACATGTTATTATATCTTAAAACTGATAAATAATTACAACTATGCCTCTAAAACTAGTATTTTTTAGATTAGCTAGCTTAGCTAATCTAGCTAGCGCTAGCTATGTAGTTAGCTTAGCCGCTTCAATGCCTAAACAAAGAGCTGGGTTAATGGCGAGACTGCCTACTTCCAAAAGGACTGGATACTGCTAGAGGGAGCCCAAAATGAATAGGGATTAATGGAGCTAAAAGGCTAAAAACTCCAAATTAAAATACTTATTAACTGCTTTTCTCAGATATTTATTTAATTTTAGAAAGTAGGCCGAAGTATTTAAATAAAAAGGCTAAGAAAACCTTTCCGTATGTTTTTATTTTCTACAGCAAATGATGTTTGGGCAACAGATTCGCTAGAATTGCTGCTACTGTGAGCAAAGTGCAGTGCTCAAACATTAGATTTTGTTCTGTGTTGAGGAAATGAGAATATTGTTTAGTACAAAAATTATCAAGTTCATTACAAGTTGAAGTGTAGGCTAGTTGTAAGTTATGGCAAGTGTTTAAACACTGGTATGGGTTGGAGAACAGGCTAAATAAAGAAGAAGTAGTGATAAGCATTTAAATATATTTTTAATAAATTATAAAAAACATCTTTGCTTGTTCTCAATCGTGTTTCTATGGTTACATGTTGACTGACATGTTTTACATTTGTCTTCTTTGTGTAAAATTGATAAACTAGATAATACACAGAATAACTACTGTAAACTAAGGATGTGGTAGAAACTTTACACATAAAATTAAAAACAAAAGCTGGAGTTACAGTTTAAAATGTTTATAAGCAAAGTTTAAAATGTTTTTTTTTAAATATTTGCGGTGCTGAAAGAATTGCTATTGCTCTGTATTAAAAACAGTCAATATTTCGCTATAAACAGCTTAAAGAAATATATTTGTGGTGCTGAAACATTTGATTTTGTTCTGTGTTGAGAAAATTAAAATATTTGTCAGTATATAAAGTATCAAACATTTATTAAAACTATGATTTTGCTCAATTGCTCCATCCATAGGAACCCATTCATTTTTGGACAACCTCTTGAGCGCCCTCTAGCGTCTGTCTTATATTCAGACAGTCTGGAACACATAAGTGGGTAATCTCTCTATACACTCTCTGGCTTAACAATGTGTTGCTAAAGCTAGCAAACAAAATAAAAGTAGGTTAAATAAAATAAAAAAAATATATACTATCATATTAAAGTACAGGTTAAAGACAAAACGCGTTTGCCAGCTAACTAAAATAAATAAACATTTTATTAATTAGCCAACTATCTTGCGGAAGCGTAAGTTACCTTTTTAGTTTAATCTTTAAATTTAATTTTATTCGAAACATAGCCAGCTAACGTTAGCTTATTTTAGCAAGCTAACTAGCCTAGCTAACCTAGATTAGATTAATTCGCTCTGGCATGCTGAGTTCGATTATAATAAAGTTTATAATATTTATAGGTATTAAATGAATTAATAGACAGGTTAATTCACGTAATAACTGAGTAATAAGCGGCTTATTTCGCTTACAGTCAGCGGGCGGCGCTTGTGGTGAATGCGAGCGCCGCGGGTCGCCGAGACTCCGGGATCCGTCGGTGTTAAACAGCTTAGCCTTAGCTTTAGCTTAGCCTGGCTCAGCCTAGCCGCTCCGCTGCTGCGCTGCCCGCTCCTCCGGTTCCTCCGTCATCTTCTGCCAGCCGCGCTCCCGCACCGCCGCCCTATCAGCTCCTAAACCAGCGGGGAAACGGCAGGGCGGTGTTCCAATCCGCGCGCTTCAGTATCTATAGAAGTGCACTAAGTAGTGAACTTGTTCCTATAGGAATAATTTCTTGTTTTTCTATTGCTATTTTTCACTAATATTTTTCCTAATTTTTTAATCACAAAATTTCTGTCCCATCGCAATTTTTTCATTGCTATTTTTTTCATGACATTTTTTTTCCAATGCTACTTTTTGTTTATTTTTAACCCTTTTTTAAATCTATTTTTTATTTTATAAAAGTGCACTAGGTGATGAACTTGTTGTTTTGTACTTGGAAAACACCCATGGAAACATTTTTCCATCACTAAATTAAATTTTTTTTATCACAATTTTTTTTGCTTTGTTTTTTCGACGTTTTAACCCTATTTTTTTAATCGATAAGTCTATCACTATCTTTTTTATATAGCGATAATTCCTTTTTTCTGTTGCTATTTTTTTCCATGGGCAATTAAATTTTTTACACCACTCATTTTATTTTGCGCAAAATTGTTTCCCATCGCAAATTGTTTCTGTTGTTATTTTTTTTATTGATATTTATTTTTAAAATATCAATAATGATTTTTTTCCATAGCTAATTTGTTATTTTTTTCTATCACTATTTTTTTTCAATGCCAAGTTTTTTTTTAAATTTTTTTTAGACAAACAAGGCTTCCATTTTTTTCTTCACATCTTTTTTTTAAAGAAAATTGTTACAAAGTGTGCAATTTTATTTTAATTGAATAAATCATACAGTCATGTAATATATATACATTCTTTCTGCATATGAACTTTTAACCTTCATCTGAGCTCTTCATGACTGTCCATACCTTTCTAGGTGCTCAGGTGTACAGATAGAGCTTTATAATCACAGAAGTTAAATGAGTTAAATAGCAGGGGCTGAACAGAGATGTCAGACTTTATTTCAGACAGGTAGCAGGTGTCTAAATCCTAAATACTGACAGTGTTCTTCAGCTCAGCAGCTGGTGGAGCTGTAATGAGATCTGATCTGTATCTAATGACGTGAAGAAACTGCAGGGAAACATGGAACCGGACAGACTGGTAGAACTGGAAAGACTGAGGGAATCCAATACTTCAGTATGATTCAGCACTTACAGGTACCTGGGTTTCCCACAGTGGAACAGCTTCTGCATGTGGATTATTAAAGAACTTAAAATACTCTATACAGTCTATATAGTTTATGTCCTATCAACACCTTCATTCTTTCTATTGACCTACATACCTACTATCTGTCCATCCATCCAGCCATCTGTATACCTACCTGTCTGTCTGTCCATCTGTCAGTTCATCCATCCATCTTCCTACCAACCTACCTGCCCACCCATCCATTGTCTGTCCACCTGTTTGTCTGTCTGCCCAACAATTCATCCATCAGTCCACCTACCTGCCTACCTACCCACCTACCAGTGAGTCCATCCAAAGGTCTGTCTACCTACCTACTTAACTGTCTGTCCATCTGTCAATCCATCCATCCACCCACCTGCTTACCTACCTGTCAGTCCATCCATCCATCTGTCTGTCAATCCATCTACCTATATATCTACATATGTCCATACCATTCATACGTCTGTCTACCTATGTACCTACTCTGTCCATCCATCCATCTATCTATCTATCTATCTATCTATCTATCTATCTATCTATCTATCTATCTATCTATCTATCTATCTATCTACCTACCTACCTACCTACCTACCTACCTACCTACCTACCTACCTACCTACTTACCTATCTGTTCATCTGTCGATCTATTCGTCTATCCACCTGCTTACCTACCTGTCAGACCATCTATCTGTCCTTGTACCTACATACCTACTTGTCCATCCATCAGTTTGTCCACCCATCTGCCTACCAACTTACCTGTCCACCCATCCATTGTGTGTCCATCTTTTTGTCTGTCTGTCCATTAATTCATCCATAAATCCACCTGCCAACCTACCCACCTACCTGCGAGTCCATCCAATCTTCTGTCTACCTACCTACTTACCTGTTTGTCCATCTATCACCCATCTATCCATCCACCTGCCTACCTACCTGTTTGTCTGTTCTTCCATATACCTAACAACCTGTCTGTCCATCCATACATCCCTTCATCCACCTACCTCTCCAGCAATCTACCTTTCTGTCCTTCCATCTATCCACCTTCCTACCTACTTGTCTGTCCATCTATATATCTGCCTACCAACCTACATGTCCACCCGTCCACTCATCCATCTGTTGTTCGTCCATTTGCCTACCTACCTACCTGTTACTTCATCTATTTGTTCATCCATTCACCTGCTTACTTACCCAGCTACATACCTACCTACCTGTGAATCCATCCATCCATCCATCCATCCGTCTGTCTGCCTGCCTATCTTTTTAAAATAAATTAAAGTAAAGTGGGGAGTATTTGTGTATTACAAAAATATTTATTTGCTATTGTTTTTGGAGTCCTCTAGAGGTCACTTCACCTCACTGCTGTTCTTCATCCAGCAGCCCTGATAATCATAATTAAATCCTGAGGTTTTCTGAGATTCTAGTAAAGCAGAAGTATGTGTGTGTGTGTGTGTGTGTGTGCTGATATAGGAAATACATATTTCCTCTGTTATTAATGTTGGTTAAAGAGAAGTAATAACTGTGACTGTAGCGCAGTGTGCGGTCGTGGGTCTGCAGAGAAACAGAACCAGAATAGTGGGCAGGGTGACTCACTGACATTCGACTGGCCATCTAAATAACCAATTACCATGCAGTGTCCATGTCAGTAGCATTTGCTCCAAGGTCTAAGTGTGTGTGCGTTTGTTAGTGTGTGTGTATGTGTGTCTGTGTGTGTGTTTGGAGTGTGTGGAGTGAGTCAGAGAGTGATGCTGTTGTGCTGTGTTGAGGTTACAGCACTGTGGGCAAACTTACAACCCATATAACCCTCCCCCTCAAACTCCAGTCTATTAAACTGGAGGTGTATAAATAGGTATAAAAAAGTGCAGATCAGAGGTGTGGACACTGTGAATACAGTAAGTCAATGTTCTATATAAAACATGTTCATGAAGTTCTTTACACAGAATAACCCCACATAAAGGTAAAGATCTCACCAGCTCTATTCTTACCAGTTTCAGTCCCTTTCAGAATGAGCCGTTTAAGGGCTCTGACACTTTTATGCAAATGAAAAGCTGTTGATGGCCACGCCTCATGTTCACACCACAAGTTAGTACGATTAGTTAGCTGGTGCTAAATGGCAAAACTTAAAACAAACTAGTTCATGCGTTTGCAAGTGGTTTGCAAAAGTATTCATACCCCTTAAACCTTTTCACATTTCTCACCTTGCAACCACATACCTTACTGTATTTTTACAGTTTTTTTTTCTTCTCTGACCAGTGCACTCCTCGCTCGATCTATCAGTTTGGGTGAAAGGCCATGTCTTGGTAGGTTTGTAGAAATTGTTGTATTTACATGAGACTGAATTACACTTGATTCACTAATTAAGTGACTTCTCACAGCAACTGAAATAGATAACACTGGGATTTAATTAGGGGTTTCTTAGCAAAGGGGGCTGAAGACTTTTGCACGTCACACTTTTTTTAGATTTTCATTTGATTACAATTTTGAAAACCACATATCACTTTTATAATTTTCCCACTTCACAATTACGTGCTGCTTTGTGTTGGTTTATCACTTAACCTCTCAGTAAAATACATTAACAATTTAAAATGTTAAAAGGCTTAAGGGGTATAAATACATTTGCAAGCCACTGTATACTGCAATAGAAGCACAAAACTCATTATTTGAAAGCTCTTATACCTCCGTATCTCTCCTATATCTTCTGACTTGCCACAGAGAGTAGGTACAGATCCCTCCCTCAGAAGAAGTCTGCTGCTTAATCTAATCCAGCTGTGTGCTGTTTGAGGTTCTCAAATCAAAAAGTAAAAAAGCGAAGTAGCGAATCTTCAACTGATCTAGTGGGGGGAAAAAGATCAAATTAGATAGAGAATAAAAAGAGAGAGAGAGCATAGAAAAAGTGCATAAAGTGATAGAAAGTATACAGAGAGGTTATTTATAGCTGTAGTATTTAAAATATGGGTTATTCTGTGTTTGTGTTTCAGGGTTCTGGAGTTAAGAGCGGGCTATAGTTTTGGGATATGAGGAGGATGATGGGTGTTTTCCATGTTCTCACACCATGGTTTGTGTAGAGACTGTGTGTGTGTGTGTTTAAGTGTGTGTGTTTTAGTGTGTGTAAGGGAAAACCTCATGAATACTGAGCACCACCCTGTTCATCCCATTCATCCTCCCACTCTCTGAAGGCCGTCTCGCTCTGACTCTGGCTGTAACCCACCTGAGGCTGCGTGTCTGTATGTTAAGGCGTGGCTCCTGGGGGACAGTGGAGCTGAGAGCAGGTCGGACGGGATTCTCCGAGGCTCGCTGTACAACATGGGACGAGTTTATGATCCATTACTGTGAGAGTGGTGAGTTTTATTCAAGCTCAGACTTTTTCAGTGTGTAAATATAGTGTTTTAAGGGTTTTACAGCTGCTGGGAATATATGTGTCTAAGTGTGTGTGTGTGTGTTTGGGGTTTGGAAAGAAGGAGCTTAACTGGTAATGTTTCCTGGAAACACTGTTTCAAGAGAAAGAGAAGTGTGTATATATGTGTGTGTGTATATACTGTATATATATATATATATATGTGTGTGTGGTGTTTCTCTTTTTCGCAATACAGTAACGACTGTATATGTCAGAACTCTAACATTACACTGACCTGCCTATATGTATGCACTACATCATGTCCCATGACTTTTTTTGTCATGTCCGATAGAAGCTAAAGATTACATTTTCTGTAAAACTTTGATTACTTTTCTATAAACTCAGCTGTTCTGCCGCCATCTACAGTGGTTTTAAAAAGTGTTTGCCACCTTCATTATTTCGTATTTTTTTGCATTTGTGTCACTCTTAAATGTTTCAGATCATCAAACAAATGTAAACATTGATCAAAGACAACACAAGTAAACACAAAATGCAGTTTTTAAATGAATTTTTATTTTTAAGGGAGAAAAACCCTACATAAGTCTGTGAAATAAGTATTTGCCCCTAAACCTAATAACTGGTTGTTCCACCTTTAGTTAGTCTTTCACAGAGCTGTGGAGGAATTTCGTTCCACTCTTCTTTACAGAATTGCATCAAAACGGGTGCATGCCTCAATCAATGCTGCATCACTATGTAGCTCACAACATGTTCAAAAGGAAAGCGCCGCATCCCCAGCTCTGATACATCAGCTAACAGACAACTGTGCTGAATAGCATCACAATGGGAGTGATAAGGGGAGATAGTGCCCTCTACTGTACTGCTGTATCCACCCAGAGAGAAGCAGCTAGACCTACTGTACTCTCTCTCTCTCGGACTCCGGCTGCTGATGTAGAAGCAGCATGACTCAGGATTAAAACCTAAGATCCTTCTATATTAAAAATCGGGACCTCCCACAGGCAGAGCTGAAGCTGGGCAGCGACGTGGTCTCAACAGATAGGAGCTAACAGCGCTATTTTTTGTTAGTTGTGCGAATAACACATCAGTGTTTATATACTTTACCCAGTAATTCAGAGCTAAGAAACAAATGGTTAGAATTTGTCTATGGAGGAAAAACACCACCAGCCAAGTACAATTGAGATAGATAGGTGTATGTTTAGAACAGTTCTGTTTTTTTTTCTGGATTTTTACTTTCTGGAACTGTACTAATTTCTGTGTGTGAGTATCTATAGGTTTAAATAGGATCTCCGGTGGATTTGGTGTTTTACAGAGACTCTAAGACTAGGTCAGTGGCTGAACTGCACTTAGCAGGGCATTATTACACATGTTGTAAAGTAACATATGACATTGCAAAGACTGTTATTAATTTAAAAATGTCTTTATTTTAAAACATTCGTCTTACTGCCTCCTGGTGTCGCAGTGCTGTTAGCCAATCAGAGGCAATATGTTTGCATGTAAGAATATTCATAAGCAAGAGCCAAAATCCTATCGTTCTTCCCCGACCCCCACTGCTCCACCGGACTAAAGCAGTGTTATACCCAATCACCGGAGCATGACATGGCATAAAATGAATAAAAAAAACAATGGAATGACACCTTTAAGAAATATGCGCCCAAAATGTGAACAATTAGCCTGGGGCAAGGTTGCCACATAGAACACATCAGCAATTTAAGCAGAATCCACTCTGCTGCCTGAAGTATAAAAAGAAAGTTGGAAAATGGATATGAAAGCATGAATTACGTTGTTAAACCACTGAAAAAATGACTAATGTAAAATACTATAAATATACAGGAGTAAAGAAAATATATTCAGTTACAGCTGTGGTGTGTTTTTGTATGAACTGAGGAAGCTGGTTACCCTCCACTGACACTGTGTACAAAAGCCTACATACCTGGACTCA
The DNA here is from genome assembly GCF_023375975.1 of Astyanax mexicanus. Classification (NCBI taxonomy): domain Eukaryota; kingdom Metazoa; phylum Chordata; class Actinopteri; order Characiformes; family Acestrorhamphidae; genus Astyanax; species Astyanax mexicanus. Next base: position 2,767,837 of record NC_064421.1, read on the forward strand.
TTCCTGCTGCAGATCCTTATCCAATCAGATTTCTCCTCTGACTCAGTCCTGCCTTACACCCACATACCGCATTCTGACTAATAAGATCTTTAACCCTCCTGTTTCCAGCAGGCCACATACAGAAATATATTTTATTATTGTAAGATTCAATATTCTGAATGATTTACTGCCCGTTTGCTTTTTATGGAGTTGCCCACGAGGTATTTTAGAAATAAAATGAAAGTTGGCCCGCTATTAAGCAGGTTTTATGAGGTGAGATTTAAAGTTTGAACGCTAGGTGTGAGAAAACAGGCCAAAGAGTCTAAAAGCTGCGAGAGTATACAGTTGTAGTGCAAAAAACATGCCAAAGAGCCTAAAAGCAGCAAGAGTGTACAGTTATAGTGCCAAAAACATGCCAAAGAGTCTAAAAGCTGCGAGAGTGCACAGTTGTAGTGCAGAAAACGGGCCAAAGAGTCTAAAAGTTGCGAGAGTGCGCAGTTGTAGTGCAGAAAACGGGCCAAAGAGTCTAAAAGCTGCGAGAGTGCGCAGTTGTAGTGCAGAAAACAGGTCAAAGAGCCTATAAGCAGTGAGAGTGTACAGTTGTAGTGCAGAAAACGGGCCAAAGAGTCTAAAAGTTGCGAGAGTGCAGAGTTGTAGTGCAGAAAACGGGCCAAAGAGTCTAAAAGCTGCGAGAGTGCGCAATTGTAGTGCAGAAAACGGGTCAAAGAGTCTAAAAGCTGCGAGAGTGCGCAATTGTAGTGAAGAAAACGGGTCAAAGAGTATTAAAGCTGAGAGAGTGCGCAGTTGTAGTGCAGAAAATGGGCCAAAGAGTCTAAAAGCTGCGAGAGAGTACAGTTGTAGTGCAGAAAATGAAGGAGTTTATTATTAGGAGATATTATGATATGAAACATTAATTTGAAAATCTTAGTTTACACAACACTGTCAAAGATAGATAAAGATAGTAACTCAAGTAAAAGAGTGTGTAAATGATAGTAACCAAGTAAATGTATTATTATTAGTCGTATATTTCATTATTTGTTATATTACAGAGCCTGTGGCCCATGACTGCACATATATTTCTCTTTCTGGCCCCCAACAAAAAAAGTTTGGACACCCCTGGTTTACTGTCATTTACAAACTAGCAGGTCCTGTTACTGCCCTGTAACTAGTAGTAATCTGAGCTGAGTGTGCTCTGTGTGAATAGTCTAGTGACTAGGTGAGCAGGTGATCATCAATATCACCATAAGCCCCTCCCCCTATCTCAGTCAGTGAAAGGTAAATATGAACACTTTACACTAGAACAGGTTTAATGAAAGCAAACAGAAGCAGAACAATAAAAAGATAATTACATTTAATTACCATCCTTTCGCTTCCACTCACTGTGGCCACTTTATTAGAAACACCTACTATCTTTTGCTATCATTTACTGAGACCTACCATAATTCACATGGCCTCACTACAAGCACACTGGCAATTGTTTAAGCAATATCACTCACAAGATAACTCCTCACAACTTATACAGGTGTGGGCATTCCCTGAGAAAACACCTGACGATCGATTTATTATACTGCTCTCCCATGACTTTTGGCATGACTTCCAGCATGACGTGGCACACTGCCCACACTGCCAAAAGTACCAATTGGGCTTATGCTGTCCCATGACTTTTGGCATGTCAGTGTAGTCCACCTCAAAAAACTAGAACATCATTAAAAAGTTACTTTATTTCAACAATTCATTTCAAATTGTGAAACTCTATATTATATAGATGTTTTACACACACAGAGTGATCTATTTTAAGCGTTACAGCACTTCATGCTTCCCTGTGCTGAAAACAACTTTTATGGAGATGTGGATTTCATTTTCCAGCAGGACTTGGCACACTGCCCACACTGCTAAAAGTACCAATTGGTCTTATTATATAATATTTTAAATTGCTGAGACACTGATTTTTGGGTTTTGTAAGCCATTTTCATCAACAATAAAATAAATAAACACTTAAAATAGATCACTCTGTGTTTAATACATCTATATAATATATGAGTTTCACATTTTAATTTTTCACACTTTTAATTTAATTACTAAAATAAAGTAACTTTTCAATGATATTTAAATTTTTTGAGATGCAAAGTATATAGACTTCAGTCGCCAAATTCATCTTCTTCGTCTTCATTAATTGCACATTGCACCAGTAAGAGCAGAGTGTGAAGGTTCAATTAGCAGGGTAAGAGCACAGTTCTGCTCTAAATATTGCAATACACACAGCATTATGGGAGACATACCAGAGTTCAAAAGAGGACAAATTGTTGGTGCACGTCTTGCTGGAGCATCTGTGACCAAGACAGCAAGTCTTTGTGATGCATCAAGAGCCACAGTATCCAGGGTAACGTCAGCTTACCACCAAGAAGGATGAACCACATCCAACAGGATTAACTGTGGATGCTGTAAGAGGAAGCTGTCTGAAAGGGATGTTCGAGTGCTAACCCGGATTGTATCCAAAAAACATAAAACCACGGCTGATCAAATCACGCAGAATTCAATGTGCACCTCAACTCTCCTGTTTCCACCAGAACTGTCCGTCACCACAATCAATTATTGTGCTCTAAAACCAGGTGTTTCAGTTTCATTCTCCAACCCCTGTATATGTAGGCTTTAGGTTGACCCTAATGGAAAATAGTTGGCGACTGGAGAGGGGTTTCTAATAAAGTGGGCATTAAAAAAGTACTAAAAACATTGCAAATGTAACCTGAGACCTGAGCTATATCCATTTTTTAATCTGTATTGTGTTTCACTCAGAGCCCCCGGCTCTCTAACTTTGATCCAGCACAAACTCTCCATTTCCTAATTAAAAAGATAATCGCTGTATTAAAAAACGCCATCGCTAAGCCCCTTTAGAGATTTACGTTAAATTTAGACCGTCCAAATCATGACACCAATCGCCAGGAGACGGACTGACCCAAACTATGATGTCCCGTTTTCCCGATTGTGGACACTTTCACCCGCAGTCCGTTTCTGAAGTCTGATCAGCGTCTGCAGTTCAGACTGTTTAACCCACTTCTAAATACACATTAAACACCACATATTACACCCCATGTAATGAATGCATGCAGCACTCAATATGTGTATTGCTGACACATGCAAATATATTACCCATAAAAAGTTTCTGATTTAATCTGTTTCCTTGTTTTTCTACATAGTAAATGAATAGTGAAGTGATCTATCAGATTATGAAGGAACACATAAGGAATCATGTAGTAACTTAAAAACAGTGTTAAAAAAAACCTAGGCAGTCCTGATGAGTGCCAGTTTCATCATTATAAAGTTTTTAATTGTCTTTAAGGTGATTGCCCTCAAGAATACTTTCAAAGTTCTAGAAATTTTCCAAGCCATGACTGAGCCATGAAAATGCAGAGATGTGTAAAACCTTTACTATCAGTGGAAGTGGAGGTCATTTTGGAGAATTATTATTAGGGTTTGTAGTAATTATGCAGAAAAAAAAATGACAAAAATGGAGATAATTAAGCAATAATACACATACATGAGAGGGAGTGCTATAACGTGTAATATTGGTCGTAGGCACGAGGCTGCAGTGTCAATATTACACGTTATAGCACTGAACCTTGAGTGTATTATTGTGATTATACCACAGTTTCATTATCTCTGTTTATCGAAATATTTTAAAGAGTTAAAGAGGAGGAGAAAATAGGATCTGTTTGGTTATAAAAAATACTCCACCAGTTAAAATAGTTCCATTGCTTCTCTGTTTGTAGCTGTGTTGTTTGGTTTGTAAGCGCTGCATCATTGCTAAGTTACCTGTATGTGGTGAAGTAATACATATATGGAGAGCTTTGGTTACAGTGCATTACCGGCTGATAACGGCACTCACCGAACGCATCTCAGCCTCTCATCACATTGCAGGGTCAGAACTAACTGTGGTGAAATTTTCTTTTTTTATTGGAAAGCTGACAGATGATATACAGCAGAGGTCCGCGGCCCAGGTCCAGAACCAGACATTGTCCAAAGCGGACACAAACCAATAAACTACTGAGAAGAATTTAATTCTGACAGTATTTATTTAAAGTGGCGGACTTTTCTTGTCTTTGTGGTTTAGGTGCTTTATTGCGGCGCAGTAAACTCACAGACTAATCACGTGTGGTGTAAGATCAACAAACGGCCTCCTTAGCCAATCAAATCTGTGCAGACCATGGTCCCACAGCTAGTGAATTGGGACGCGGCCGGGAAACGCCTATATAAGGAGAAAGGGAGCCCAAGAACTGGCGGAAAACGAGAACAGGCGGAAACTAAAGACACGCCGAGCGAGAGAGAGAGACAGGGGAGAAATATACTATATATATATATATATATATATATATATATATATATATATATATATATATATATATATATATATAGTATACAGGATATAGCACTGAATTATAACGCAAGTTTAAATAAAATGACGACGGTCCGGACCTTGGACTGACGAAATTTTCTCCAACTGGACCGTACTGATTTCTAATTAAATATCCCCTATATTTAGTTACAGTATATCATGCAGACTTAACATTCGTATGACCTCACTTCCTGTGTGTTTTTGTGTGTTTTCAAGAAGCTGAACTAATCGAGGATGAACTGGGGGAATCTAGAGAGCCTCCTGAGTGGGGTCAACAAGTACTCCACCGTGTTTGGACGCGTCTGGCTGTCCATGGTGTTCATCTTCCGGGTGCTGGTGTTCGTGGTGGCGGCGCAGCGCGTTTGGGGCGACGAGAACAAAGACTTTGTGTGCAACACCAGACAACCCGGCTGCACCAATGTCTGCTACGACAGCATCTTCCCCATCTCCCACATCCGCCTGTGGGCCCTGCAGCTCATCTTCGCCACCTGCCCGTCGCTGCTGGTGGTGGCCCACGTCAAGTACCGTGAGGAGAGGGACAAGAAGTACTCAGACTCTCACAAAGGCAATCACCTGTATGCTAATCCGGGGAAAAAAAGGGGCGGGCTCTGGTGGACTTACCTGCTGAGCCTGCTGTTTAAAGCCGGGTTCGACGTGGCCTTCCTGTACATCCTGTACTACATCTACGACGGGTACGACATGCCCCAGCTGTCCAAGTGCTCGCTGGATCCGTGCCCCAACACCGTGGACTGCTTCATCTCCAGACCCACCGAGAAGAAGATCTTCACGCTCTTCATGGTGGTCACCTCCGCCGCCTGCGTCCTCATGTGCGTGTGTGAGATGCTGTACCTGATCGGGAAGCGCACCTGTAAGGTGCTGATGATCCGACGGGCCGAGCGGGTGTACCTGGTGGAGCGTGGCGACGTCACTGATCTGGGAGCTGCTAGGTCCAAACACCAGTGGAAGGACCCGACTCTGGACGATGAGGAGGAGCAGAATCTCACCAAACCCAAACAAACACAGGCTGTTATGGAAAAAACTACCATTTGATGATGAGTGGGATGGAGGAGTTACTTCCTGTTTACCTCAATTTCATCTCAGACATTATCACATACCTGACATTATCAGAAACCTGACTTTATCTGAGTGTTTTGAGCTGTGTAGTCCAATAGGCTCAGGGTTTGGCACATTATAAAACCACTGTAAGCTCTCAGCAAGACTAAGATGCTGATACTAGGCTTCCATCAGCAGCCGGAGTCCGAGAGAGAGAGAGCACAGTTGGTCATGCTCTCACTACATACCACTAGTCACCCTGAATATGGGTGTCTATTTAATTGCCTTTGGGCCTTAAGTTGTTGTTTTATCATTTAATGATGATAGTGTGGAGTTATAGGCTGTGGACTGTTCTGTTTACCTTAATTTATTTCAGATATTTCAGATATTATCACATACCTGACTTTACCTGAGTGTTTTAAGCTGTGTAGTCCAATAGTTAGTTATACGATATAGCTATGGTAAGTGCTGGCTCAGGGTTGGGTACATTGGTGTTATATTACTCCTTATACTTTAAATAGATTGTTACCATTATTGTCATGTGCTGAGTTACACTATATTTTTATATATAACTATATTACTTTAAGACTTATACCTCACTTAAATTATGCAACCCCCCCAGCTTTTTTCCAGTCCTTCTGAATCTGAAACTACTTGGTGTGTTCTTCCAATGTTTTTGGCTGTGATACAAAGGTCTTTTAGCCATTCAGCCATGGAGTTATCTCTGATGGAGCTTTTTGGAAGCAATCAGCTCTTCAGACAAGGGGAGGAGATTAGAAACTACAGGGTTCAGAGAAAAAGCTTCTTGTCAGACTGATTTCCATGAATTAAGTTGGGAATTTTAACTGGAACGCTCCCAAAGTTGGATTATATACTTGGAAAGTCAAGAGAGGGTCATCAAACCAGAGCTCAGAATCCAATATGGCCGCCCACTCATCAGCAGTAGTAAGAGCATTCAGGCCCGTAGCCAGGGGGGATCGAAGGGTTCGTTCGATCCCCCCCCCATCCCCCACAACCCCCCCTCAGCCACCCCAATCCCCCCCCCCCCCCCGCCTGCCCCCAGAGTAGTGACGAGTAAGAAAAATTGTTAATGTTTCTCTTTACACATTTTGTTCAGACTGTTTTACACCAATCCAGTAGGTGGCGGCAATTCCCCCATTTCTGTTCTTAGCTTGTGGAAAGAATAAGAATCAGGGGAAAGTTACTTGAGAAAATGGGTAAAAAAGAAGACAAGGAGCGAAAACGGAAGAAAACGGCGGTAACATTGTTACTAATATTGGGGACTTGTTCAAAAAAAGGCCCAAAATCGGTAAGTTGCTGAGTGCAGGGCTTCTATTTCTTTACAACTCCCCTGCATTAACAGTGCCGGGCTCGGCTTAGCCCAATAGTATATTGTACATGTAACACCGGATTATTACTGTTATTATTGCGATAACTCCAAAGTCTGTATTTTAGTTGATTTTTAAGAAATGTAGGTTAAGTGACAATAACATTCAGTCACTCACTTTGCAATTCTGACGATCAAGCTAGGGTGTATTTTACTCTCAACATGCCTGTTGCTCCTAAGGCCATATATAAAATACAGTATAGAGGTGTAAAAAGGGGGTTAACCTCTTAACACGCCGGCGGGCCAGAAAAATATCATATTTAATATCTGGCTGTGTTTATGAATACTTATAGGTTCCATGTAGACACCCAATATGCTATTTTAAAGCTTTTCAGTTATCTAGCCTATTTAGCCGTATCTCCTTTCAGAAAATAAACATTTAGGGCGAAATATGCCTGGTTTATGAAAGTTATGAAATATTATTTTCATATTTACGTTTTTCGTACGTCCATATTTTATCGAATGCGGACATGTTATACACCATTCGAACCGTCTGCCTCTCCGGATTACGGAACTGTGTTTAGAGTTTAAATCTGCTTGTGTTTCGCTTTGTGTTTACCTCAGGACACTCGAGACACACACCCAAACCCCTCCAGCGCTTCCCCCACACTCTTACCTTCAAAACGCAATCCAGTCACCAGTAATTCTCACATATATCCAAACAGTGCTTGAAATAATTTGAGGCAGAAAAAAATAATATCAACTTTAACGCGTTATTAAAAGCGGATTATTGGTCGCTCCACGAATCCACGCATATCTAATGAATCAGCAGACCCTCACAGACCAGACGGTATGCATATGAGCTCTGTCAGCCAATCAGGCGCCGAGTTCAGCGAGCTGAAGGGGGGGGGGGGGGGTGGGGGCGGGGGGTTGTGGGGGCAACGAAGTCCCATCACAGTTATAGGAAGATTTTAATAAGACAGAACACTTCAATTTATATTATTATTAATTCATGTTTAAGTTTTAATGACCATACCGATAGTGTTCCTAATGAAGTAATTCTTATCTATTTATGTCAATAGTAGAGAGATAGACAATAAAGGACAGCAACATCAGAGACAGACAATGGCAATGGAGGGCAGCAACAGAGACAATGGAACAAAGCAACAGACAACTGAGGTGAGCAACAGAGACAGACAATGAAGTCACATCACAGATGTAGGAAGTTTGAGTAACACTTACATTTATATCAAATTTATGTTAACAGTGGGGAGCAACAGACGAACAAATAAGGACAGCAACAACAGATTCACAACAAACTTATAATAAATAAAATATGTCTAAATTAAAAGGTTTGAAGTGTGCTCGTGTATTTAGGGGGCATTGGAGTAGAGAGCCAAATGAAGTCCACTTTTGGGGGAAAAAGATCCCCCCCATCACAATGCTGGCTACGGGCCAATTAGTATTGTTCACTTAATGATCATCAGTTCTATCTATTAATAAATCTCATTAAATCCGTCCTATACACAGTACTGTACAACCTCTATCTGTGGAAATGTTTTAATACTGTTTGGATGCACAAAATGTATAATGTGTATAATGTGTTGTTTAACTGCTTTAAAATTGCTGACATTAGCTAATTAGAAAGGTAATTGAGTTCAAAATGTAAAACTCATATATTATATATATACTCATATATATAGATGTATTAAACACAGAGTGATCTATTTTAAGTGTTTATTTCTTTTATTGTTGATGATTATGGCTTACAGCCAATTAAAACCCAAAAAACAGTGTCTCAGAAAATTAGAATATTAAATAAGACCAATTGGTACTTTTGGCAGTGTGGGCAGTGTGCCAAGTCCTGCTGGAAAATGAAATCTGTATCTCTATAAAAGTTGTCAGTAGCAGAGGGAAGCTGTAAGATATGAAGTGCTGTAAGATTTAGTGGGAAAACAAAACTGCACTGACTTTAGACTTGATAATAAAACACAGTGGATCAACACCAGCAGATGACAGACATGTCTCTCCAAACCATGCAGATTTTATTTTCCAGCAGGACTTTGCACACTGCACACACTGCCAAAAGTACCAATTGGTCTTATTATATAATATTCACATTTTCTGAGACACTGATTTTTGGGTTTTAATTGGCTGTAAACCATAATCATCAAGAATAAAAGAAAGAAATGCTTAAAATAGATTTTATAATAGATCACTCAGTGTTTAATACATCTATATAATACATGAGTTTCACATTTTGAACTGAATATTTTAGCTGGATTTTGTTTGGAAACAATAGTAAATGACTCTCAAAGTTGTTAGTTTCTTTAGCAATGTTTTGAAATAGTCTAAAATTAAATCCAGACCCTGTTAAATCTCTTTATTTCCAGAGAAGCTCTGGAGCGTGTGTTGTGGATGTGTAAACTTGGTGTCAGGTTCTACACTCCTGTATTTTCTGCGCTCTGTATGAGTGATGCTTTATAAACACTGAAACAGCAACAATATCTAACTCCACTTTCCATAAGGACCATGTAGAAGAACATGATTCAGAAGAAATGAGTAGAACAGACTAGCGACTGCAGTAATTCTATTTTATCAGGAAATGCTCTTCAATAGCTGTTTCTGCTGTGGTTTAATGTGTTTAAGAAGGAATTTTCAAATGTCCTTTTTTGGCCTATGTGTTTTATTTACTGATAAAATCATACCTGCCTATTCTACATGACTGTACATACAAAAAAAACTGTGTATTTGCTAAAACACTAATGCAAAATGTTTCAAAATAAATATACTTGAACATTGTAGGCTGTAATAATGCATTATAAAACTTTATGCTCTTTTAACTCAAGAAAAGAAAATGAGTGCTATGAGCTCAAGCCATAAATAGTTATGATTAAGTTGAAAACTTGTAATGATTAGGGTTAAAAAACGGGGTATTTCACATTTTACAGTATCTGTGTTACTAAAGAGGATTAAACACTCCTAAATAATCAAATACCAGCAATTATGGATTTACTAGTGCATCTAAAAAAAAAAAAATTAAATATCATTGAAAAGTTACTTTATTTCAGTAATTCAGTTGAAAATGTGAAACTCATATATTATATAGATGTATTAAACACAGAGTGATCTATTTATTGCGTTTATTTCTTTTATTGTTGATGACTATGGTTTACAGCCAATGAAAACCCAAAAATCAGTGTCTCAGAAAATTAGAATATTATTTAATAAGACCAGTTGGTTCTTTTGGCAGTGTGGGCAGTGTGCCAAGTCCTGCTGAAAAATGAAATCTGCATCAGCAGCAGAGCTGTAAGACTGTGTGTCTCTCCGCTCTTCCTCCAGACTCTGGTCCCTTGATGTCTAAATGAAATGAAATAAAAAGCCATAATCCTCAACAATAAAATAATAAAAGATGAAAAAAATAGATCAGTCTTTGTCTGAGTTTCACATTTTCAACTGAGTTACTGAAATAAAGTAACTTTCTATTTTTGAGATGCACTAGTATTGGTGTCAGTTCCACAGAATTATTTGATTACAGCGGCACCATGCAGAGTGCCTATGTTTTAATAAAATGATCCATATTTACTGCTATATATTGATATATTCACATATCACAAACCAAAACTATACAATATATCACAATATCAGTATTTAGTTTCATCCCTAATAATGTTCCCAAGATCTAAAGTTGATTAAAGATCAGTCACTTAAACTGATTAAAATATCAGTATACTTGAGAATTGTCATATTACGTTTTGTGGTGATATATTGATTTTCAGAAACATAAGGTTTGATTTTTAAGTAACATTTTAAATACTATAAAGACTCCTGCACTTTGATTTATAACTTCAGATCAGATTCATGTAGAGACCCGAGATACACAGTACAAATAGCACTAAACTGTCATAAACTATCAGTGAGTAATCCAGCTCAGAAAATTACACTGTGTGTTTACTCTGTGTGTCTTCACAAGTGTTCAAACACAACAGATAACATGTTTAGTCACTAAATATTTAAAATATTCCACACTAAACACAAATTTTCTCAATTTCTAAACAATTTATAATAGTTTCTCCGTTTCTGTCACTTTGGAGCTGTGTTTGGAATAAAAGTGTGGAGACAAAATTATACTGATAAACACATAAATAATAAACAATTAATAAACAGAAGGTAGGTTTTTTTATATGTAGATTATTGTCCTAATGTGTTATAAAGACTTTATTATAAATATCATTGTCTACTTGATCAATGCAAATAAAATAAAGCATTATCTGCTCAAAAACACACAACTAAATGATATCAACTACCGAAGGGACTTTTGATTCCTCCTATTTCACTTTCAAATGCATCTCGTTTGCATGAGTCTCTCCCGTCATCAGCATGCAAAATATTTCTTCAGATGTGTTAGGCTGTGTGCAGGAGAGCAGAGTGGATTTATGGGTGTTTTTCCGGTTCGGCGTGTTCTGTCGGTGAAGAATGTACACAGTTAACCTTCTATAAACAGGTCTGAGTCTACAGCCTAAACACCGAGCTCACAACCTCCCGCGTCATCTGATCCCATCACACACTCTCCCAAAACCCCGGCTTACTGAGAGCAGCCCTCCATCCCTCCATCCTTCACTCGTTCTCTCCAGCCCACATCCCTGCAGATCCAGCTTCAGAAAACCCTTCTAAATAAACGCCCTCCAGCGGGTCGCTCAGGCCCGGCTACGCTTTCATTTACATCTTACATAATCCTCACCTCTGATCTCTCGCCTTCACTAACCAGCCATTACTTCCCTCCTACTCTCTCTCTCTTACACTCACATTTATACACACACACATTTATATACACTCACATTTATACACACTCACATTTATACACACACACATTTATATACACACACTCCAGCTGCCGACTCTCCTCGATTCATTTACTGTGAATGCATGGAAGCCTAAGCCTAAGTCTAAATGAACGCATAACAAGAGTCAAGATTGAGTCCAAATTACTGTGTGACCAAGTCAGATCTGAGTGTGAATAAACGTGCAACAGCCAAGATTATGGACATGTGACCAATGCAAAATCAAAATCAATCCAAATAAAAAGTGACTTAATCAAGTCCAAATAAACATAACTGGTATTGTAAACTCTATTACTCCATCAGCAGCCAATAAAAAAAAAAAGTTTATTCCGTCATATAGTGCTATCACTATTGCAGTAGCATATATGATATTTGGCATATAGGACATTAACCCTATAGGATATTTGGCATATGGAATATTTGGCACATAGTATCCAGTATTTGGTATATAGGATATTTTGTATAAAGGACGTTTGGCATATAAAATAGCACTTTACCCAGCCCAGTACTGTACCCAGCCCAGCACTTTACTCAGCCCAGCACTGTACCCAGCCCAGCACTTTACCTAACCCAGCCCAGCACTTTACCCAGCCCAGCCCAGCACTTTACCTAACTCAGCCCAGCACTTTACCCAGCCCAGCCCAGCACTTTACCTAACTCAGCCCAGCACTTTACCCAGCCCAGCCCAGCACTTTACCTAACTCAGCCCAGCACTTTACCCAGCCCAGCCCAGCACTTTACCTAACTCAGCCCAGCACTTTACCCAGCCCAGCCCAGCACTTTACCTAACTCAGCCCAGCACTTTACCTAACTCAGCCCAGCACTTTACCTAACTCAGCCCAGCACTTTACCTAACTCAGCCCAGCACTTTACCTAACTCAGCCCAGCACTTTACCTAACTCAGCCCAGCACTTTACCTAACTCAGCCCAGCACTTTACCTAACTCAGCCCAGCACTTTACCCAGCCCAGCACTTTACCCAGCCCAGCCTAGCACTTTACCTAACTCAGCCCAGCACTTTACCCAGCCCAGCCCAGCACTTTACCTAACTCAGCCCAGCACTTTACCTAACTCAGCCCAGCACTTTACCTAACTCAGCCCAGCACTTTACCTAACTCAGCCCAGCACTTTACCCAGCCCAGCACTTTACCCAGCCCAGCCTAGCACTTTACCTAACCCAGCCCAGCACTTTACCTAACCCAGCACTTTACCCAGCCTAGCACTTTACCTAACCCAGCCCAGCACTTTACCTAACCCAGCCCAGCACTTTACCTAACCCAGCACTTTACCCAGCCTAGCACTTTACCTAACCCAGCCCAGCACTTTACCTAACCCAGCACTTTACCTAACCCAGCCCAGCACTTTACCCAGCTCACTGCTTTACTCAACCTGCCACTTTACCCAGCCCAGCACTTTACCCGGCCCAGCACTTTACCTAACCCAGCCCAGCACTTTACCTAACCCAGCCCAGCACTTTACCTAGCCCAGCACTTTACCTAACCCAGCACTTTACCTAACCCAGCCCAGCACTTTGCCTAGCCCAGCACTTTTCCTAACCCAGCCCAGCACTTTACCTAGCCCAGCACTTTTCCTAACCCAGCCCAGCACTTTACCTAACCCAGCCCAGCACTTTACCTAAACCAGCACTTTACCCAGCCCAGCACTTTACCTAAACCAGCACTTTACCCCACCACTGTACCCAACTCACTAGTTTACCGGACCTTCCACTGTACCCAGGCCAGCACTTTACCTAACCCAGCACTTTACCTGACTTAACCTTCCACTTTACCAAGCCCCACCTGCCACTTTACCCAACTCAACCCAGCACTTTACCTGACTTAACCTTCCACTTTACCAAGCCCCACCTGCCACTTTACCCAACTCAACCCAGCACTTTACCAAGCCCAGTACAACCTCCTAGTTAATGTAAGTCGTGTGCACGGTGGAGCGTATGGTCAGGAAACTGGTTGTGTGTGTCATGCCTAGTTGTGTAGCATGTGCTTTATATTGAGACAGATTAAATAAAAATCAGTAAAAATCCTGTAGTGTATCCAAGGCTTTAATCTGGTAAATCAAGACCAAGTTCAGATGAGTGTTTGACCAAGCTATTATTGAGTTAAAACAAGCGTGTTACTAAATCTCAGAACATGCCAGAGTTAAGGGTCAATAGGCATTTAACCGGGTCAAGACCAAGTCCAACTGAACCTGACTGAGTCAAAATTCAGTTCAAATTAAAGTGTGAATGTCTTGATTTAGTTACTTGATCTTGAGCCAGTGTATAAATTAGCATGTTACAAAGTCAAGAGCAAGTTTAAACAAACAAATGTGAGACAAAACAGAGTCCACATCTTACATAATCCTCACCTCTGATCTTTATTCTTTTTTTTTTTTAATCAATAACCAGCCATTCCTATCCTCCTACCCTTTCTCTTTCTCTCTCTCTCTCTCGCTCACACATTTATACACACTCTTCAGCTGCTGATACTCCTCCTCTATTCACTGTGTGAACGCACGATTCCTCTATTTACAGGCCCGGGCCGCCACTCAGACCCGATTCCAGCACCGGACGCATTATTTATAAGAAGGCTGATAATTATTGATAATGGGCTCATCAGTGAGGCTTCAGAGATGAAGAGCAGGAAGACAAAGAGGAATATGAAGCTCAGCTATTCAGTACAATCGCACTGTCCGCAAATATCCCACACACACACTGATTCACCCACTCAGCTGTTCTCCTCCTACACGTGCCCCGGCTCCACACACACGAACGCCGTGAACCAGCCCACACACACCAGCACTCTGCCAACGTCCTCAGCCTCCATCCTTACATCTCTCTCTCAAACCTCTCTCAGAAACGTCCAGATTCACTACTCAACCCATTAAACACATTCAAATACAACTGTATTCACATCATTTAACTGTGTACAATCCAGAGAGAAGCATCAGTATGAGTATCCCATGACTTTTGACACATCTTATGGAAGCTAAAAGGCACTGCACTGACCTGTGGGATCTGTGGCTGTGGAACCTGGACTTATGCCAGAATTCTGTCTGTTCACATGGACAATTCCAGCCAGAAGCCGCCAGTCACCATCATTACCACTGTATCACTGCGCTGTACCTCAGCCTTAAAGAATGATAGCCTACTTTTAGCTTGATAAAATTATGTATTATTAACATATGTGCAGATTTTACCTAATAATATTCACCAATTTATTTATGTTTTTTCCCCATTGTTTATCTTGTGTTTGATTATTATGTGATTTACTGTTGTGCTTAATTTAGATGTGTCCAAACTGATTGTGAATCAGTGTTTCTGATTGGTTCTAAGATTTGTTTTTTTAGAGAAGGATAGTCTGTTAATAGATGTTTCCAGTGATTAATGTTAATTTTTCTTTTTCAGTTGATGGGGATGGTTTTCTTGGTGATGACTTGTAACATCAACACTATTCTATTGTTTGTTTGTTGTTGTATTAATAGTTGATGTGTCTCCAAATAGGCAGAGAGATGCGTTATATGAATATGCATGATTAACATCTTTGCTAGAATTGGTTAATTGGCGTGCAGTGCCATATAGGACAGTTGGCATTATAGAATATTTGGTAAATACTATATAGTATTTGGGTATATAGGATATTTTGCATAGAGGACATTTGACACAAAGGATATTTGGTATATAGAATATTTGGCACATAGTATACAGTATTTGGTATATAGGATATTTGGCATAGAGGACATTTTGTATATAAGACTTTTTGCATACATGATATCTGGCATGAAATATATTTGGCATATACGACATTTGGTATACAGGTTATTTTTTTATATAGGACATTTAGCATACAGGATCTGTGGAATATAGGACATTTGGCATATAGAATGTTTTGCATATAGTATATTTAGCAAAGAGTATATTTAGCATACAGGGCATTTGGCATATAGAATATTGGGTATAGAGAATATTTGGCACATATAATATTTGGTATATAGAATATATGGCATATAGGATATTAAGCATATAGGGCATTTGGAATATTGGATATTTCGCCATTTAGCCGAAGCCACATTGCTGTGAACCAGATATGTATATGTAGATTTTAATGCCATATATTGAAGAGACCCAAATTAAAACTTTTGAGACACAAGCGAAAATGGTTGTCTGGAAAACTTCACAAGAAGTTTTGGTTTCATTTTAGTTATGAATTGAGGCTGAGTTGAGCTCATCACTGAGAATTCACTCTGGCTCGCTGTAGAAAGTGCAGCTTTTTTGGCCACAGGCAGGTTTTTAGGTTTTCTTTTTCTTTAGTACTGCAGCTGTGACCTCCGTCCCATTTATTCCTTTTTATTAGGAACACTGAGCGGCTGCAACACAAAAAGTATAGGATCTGAAGCTTTGAAACCAGTGTATTTAAAAGCCTTGTCTGATTGTTTGTTTTAAATAGAGGACAGTTTGATGAAAAACCCAGTAAAAATGCTAAACGATCCCCAAGAATCGGGGTTAAGTTGCAGGAGAACACTGCAGGGACCAGATGGGAGAAACCACGCCGAGCACAATGTGGGTTACAGGGAAGCAACAAAAGGTGAGGGAAAGTCATGCACTGTGGTAGAACAGCCTGGAGAACATGGTGTCTCTTTCCTGCGACCCATTTGTGTATTCTACTGGCACACAATGCATTAAAATGTGCCCTCATTAAGACTGAACTAATTAATTTGTCCTAAAATAGCCTCTCCGGCCCCTACATCGCCACAAGAAATCCACCCGCTCATGCCCGTCCCTCATACAATACACATGAGAAATCATATATTTCTAGGCCATGAGACAGATGGAGGGGGGGGGTTCTGGGGAGGAGGTGAGGAGCAGAGCTGCACTGATGGTTTCCAGTCTGATCTGGAGCTGCAGCAGAATAAAAAGTCCAGATAAATCTGCACTCTTTCACATTTGCTTTATTGACAGCTTGGACAGTACAATAATCCGATTCTATTGCCTTGATAAGATGCTTACAGGTACACTGCGCCACTCTGTAAACATGTGTGCTGTTGTGGAAGCTGAGCTCAGCAGATCTTCAACAAACATTCAACGAAACTGGGTTTAATAATGTGTATGTGTTCATAATAACTATATTAATGTCAATGACCCCGTTCACACCCGGTCACTTCATGCGCTTTGAGAATCAGGATTAAATCTGGATCATTCCAAACCACCGAATGCACATAAGGAAAGTTTAAACGCATGTGAGATTCAATTAAATCAAACACATCCTGAAGTGTTTTGAGATCAGATTTGTATGTTTAGTGATGGAAATTTTACCTGGTTAAAATGCGTCTTAGACAACCTCCTAAAGTGATTTGAGTGATGTGAATTGTATCTGGTTCAAATGCTTCCCAGACAAAATTCTAAAGTGGTTTGAGTGATCTTGTTTGTATCTGGTTTTGATGCATCTCAGACCACCTCTTGAAGTGGTTTAAGACATTCAGATTTGAATCTGTTTTTAATTAAATGTGTCTTAGACCATCTCCTGAAGTGGTTTGAGTGATCTAATTTTTATCTGGTGTAAATGTGTCTCCTACAATCTCCTGAAGTGATGTGTTTGACTAGACTAACTGGATTGTAATCTGTTTTTAATTAAGGTGTCTCAGATAATCTTCTGAAGTGTTTTGAGTAATCAGATTTTTATCTGTTTTAAATGCATCACAGACCACCTCCTGAAGTATTAAATGAATGTCAGACAACCTTAAAAAGTGGTTAGAGTGATCAGATTTGAATCTGTGTTTAATTAATGTGTCTTAGACCACGTCCTGAAGTGGTTTGAGTAATGGGATTTGTATCTGGTTCAAATACGTCTCAGATCACCTCCTTAAGTGGTTTGAGTAAAAGGATTTGAATCTGTTTTCAATTAATGCGTCTCGGACCACCTCCTGAAGTTGTTTGAGTATTCAGATATGTTATAAATGTGTCTCAGACCACCTTCTGAAGTGGTTTTAAAGATAGAATTTATATCTGGTATAAATGCATCTCAGACCACCTCTTGAAGTGTTTTGAGAGATCAAATTTGAATCCGTTTTTAATAACCACCTCCTAAAGTGATGTGTTTCAGTGATAGGATTTGTATCAGATATACTGTAAATGCATATCAGACCACTTTTTGAAGTGGTTTAAGTGATCGGATCCATATCGGTTATAAATGTGTCTTCTGAAAGACCAACTTCTGAAATGGTTTGAGTGTTTTAATTAATGCGTCTCGGACCACCTCCTGAAGTGATTGAGTAACGGGATTTGTAAGAGGTTTAAATGCATCTCAGACCATCTTCTGAGATCTTGAGTTAGTTTAAATATATATTTTCAGTGCATTTACATTTGCATTATCAATGAGAATTAACTGAGTTTATAAAGAACGTTTTTCTTTCATCACCACCTACGTCTGTGGGAGGAGTCTCCCGATATCTGACGCTGATTGGTTTAAAAAGAGGACCATGTTACACCTCAGCATGTTTTTAATTTAATGAGTGTAACAGATTCCCCTCAGATTCCTTTTATTAAGGTTTTGTAAATAAGGGTTAATCTACAGTTACAGTAGATACAGAATCACCAGCACTGTAATCTGTTGTACCCGTACTGCTCTGTAATTAATCTACAGTTACAGTAGATACAGAATCACCAGCACTGTAATCTGTTGTACCCGTACTGCTCTGTAATTAATCTACAGTTACAGTAGATACAGAATCACCAGCACTGTAATCTGTTGTACCCGTACTGCTCTGTAATTAATCTACAGTTACAGTAGATACAGAATCACCAGCACTGTAATCTGTTGTACCCGTACTGCTCTGTAATTAATCTACAGTTACAGTAGATACAGAATCACCAGCACTGTAATCTGTTGTACACGTACTGCTCTGTAATTAATCTACAGTTACAGTAGATACAGAATCACCAGCACTGTAATCTGTTGTACCCGTACTGCTCTGTAATTAATCTACAGTTACAGTAGATACAGAATCACCAGCACCGTAATCTGTTGTACCCATACTGCTCTGTAATTAATCTACAGTTACAGTAGATACAGAATCACCAGCACTGTAATCTGTTGTACCCGTACTGCTCTGTAATTAATCTACAGTTACAGTAGATACAGAATCACCAGCACCGTAATCTGTTGTACCCATACTGCTCTGTAATTAATCTACAGTTACAGTAGATACAGAATCACCAGCACCGTAATCTGTTGTACCCATACTGCTCTGTAATTAATCTACAGTTACAGTAGATACAGAATCACCAGCACTGTAATCTGTGTAATGCTGATTAGTGCAGGACAAGATTATATGATATATTTAATCTATATTTTTACAGCACTTAAGAAAAAGCAACAACTAAAACTCCTGTTATAAATGCAAATAAATGAGCAAACTACTAATTTTGCATATTTCATACAACACAGCAACTGATTTTCAGTTTAAATAACCGAAGATGAATTTACTTACTAAACGAATGTATTTAAACATATGTGACTAAAACCTTATACAAGTCAAAGTGACTTAAGTGACCAGATGTAAAAGGGGTCAGTTAAAATGTGTAAAATCTGTATAATGCTCAATGACATTCAGTAAGTCAATGCGTCCCGTCGCATTCATTCAGAATGAACCCGTTAACGTAAAGCATTAAATATATGTATATATATTGTGGTTCAGAATATACAGCATATAACAAATATAGTTCTTCTTCTTAGACGAGACACTCTATTGCGATATACATTAGTGTTTGGAACAATGCCAGTAATCTCTGCTGAAAACCCTTTAATAAAATTCACAAGTCACAACAACTAATTAATAGCCAGATCGGTCAGTTTAACGTAAGTCAGTGAAAGCAACGTGTAAACAATAAAATCAGCAGGTAAACATTTCTAAGCAACTCACAATGACTCAGGTCTAAAACGTTGCTTAAATAAGAGATCTATAAATTATAATACTGCTTAAATTAGAGACCTCCTGGAATGGGTACGGTTCTGGTCTGCAGCAACACTTGCGTCACGTTCCTACAAGAACTGCTGTTCTCATCACGGTGAGGTGTAGAAGTTGCTATTCGGGGATGATTTGCAACACCTTGGATTCCTGAAATAAAACGCGAGTGGTGTGTGTGTGTTTCTGAAACGTGTCGTAGTTTACATCCACCTGAATAGTTGTTAGGATACAGTCTTCACCTTCGAGTGCAGCCCTCCCCCCTGTGTGTGCTGTGAACACACCTCCGCTCTCTCTGGCACAACAATAGCAGCCAACTCCTCACGCCGGCCAGAAATCTGCTGTGCCAGGTTGTCATGGCACTCAGCATTGCTTTCCGATTGGTCTTCGCAGAAAAGTCCCTGAAGGACGTCCTGTTCCAGCTCCTCCCAGTGGTCCCAGGCAGGTTTGTTGGAGCCTGGTTCGGGCTCAGAGTCGGTCAGGTCTGAGTCCCAGTCGCTGTCCCCGACGGTGGACGCTATAACGAAGTCTGCCCTGGAACCACTGTCCTCTGAATCATTCGAGTCCTCATACACAGAATGACAATCCGTACCCAGAAGGTGGCAATCCGGAGCCGCCAGGTACACAAAGCTGTCGGTGGACAGAAAGTCACATTCGTCAGGATAAGGGCAGGGTTTTGCAATGGCTGTTGGGGGTGGGGGTACTTCTGGAGCTGCTGGGGTGGCCACAACGTCCTGGGCAGGAGGCGGCATAACCGAAACTGCCAAATAGACAAAACTGTCAGTTGTGACAAAAGGATCCATATCGCCAGCATCCAAAAGAGCCCCTTTCTTGACCTCGTGTTTTGAAGGAGACAGAGGCAAAGGCACATCAGTCGTTGATGTGTTCACAGTGTTACAAATCTCATGATGTACAGATCCTTTGTTGTTCGCAGATCTCGAGCACTCCTGAATGACTGTGACTTTGGCTTTGTTTTCTTTGATACTCCTCCTTTCTCTGCTCAGCTCCTCGCCGTCAGTTTTCAGCACAGTCGACTGTCTGGAATTGCTTATTTGTACTGTGCACGTCCCCATCGCTCTGTCGGTCCCTTGCTCATTCACACCTTTTGAAGTGTTAAGTGAAGACGCACTACCTAATACAATGTCTAATTCAAACACGGATCTGTCACCATCAGACATAATGTCCTCTTTACTTGTCTGGCTGGGATTAGACATGTAAACCCCACTGGAATCGGAGTCCAAGGTTAGATTAGAGTCTGGCGATCCAGTGAGGCCATATTTGCTCCCCAGCTGATCCTCAGTGTCCAGATCCAAGAGGGACGGGACTCTTGGAGCTTTTGATTTTGTGAGAATTTGTCCTGTTGGTTGCGTAACAACAATAACACTGTTCCCTTTCAGGTGCAAATCACACTGTGATGTGATTATATCATCGTTAAGTTCTGAGTCGATAGATTCCTCTCTACTCAGTCTCTCAAGGTCCAAGAGGTCTTCAGCACCCAGTTCTGAACTTGTACCAGAGGGGGCCTGTGAGCCACCGAACCCTGATGGCGGGTGCAAGAGGGGCCAGCGCCTCAAGGACCCTAAAGTCTGAGAATCTGTGTCTTTCCAAGCTTCGTCCCAAAGTGAATTAACCATCTCCAGTACGGCTTCCCAGTTCTCGTTCTCAACCTCAACCTCACATTCAGGATTCGGGACATTTTCTTCAGAGGTCTCCTCGGGTTTCTCTTGAACTGGTGGCATTTTACTACAGCACTCTACAATATCCACCTCAACCACTTTATTTTTTGATGACTCTGCTTTCTTTTCCTCCTCCATTTGCCTCAAGATCTTCCAGTCCTGCAGTGAGCAATCCTTGAGTTCACTTTTTAAATTGGACTTGCCTAGCTTGCCCTCCACTTTCGCCTGGTGCTCTGGAAACGGAGAAAGGCGAGGCATTGGCTTTTTGTCTGAGACGCTCCGTATAAGAAGAGACGGCAATGGAGGAAGGATGGGAAGATTGTGAACGGCGCCACCTTGCCTCACCGTCCTCCTCCTTCCAATCAGCCTTCGTGGCCAAGTGGACTCCATTGAAGTTGTGCAAATTGTAGGTCCCTTTGGTTTCTGTGTTTGCAAGAGGGGTGCAGTGTCATTTTCCGGCTCTGGTGTGAGCGGTGGTGGTGGTGGTGGTGGTTGCTCACTGATAGACTCGATAGGCTTGGGTTTAAAAGTCTCAAACAGTCTTACGGTATTCCCATCTCCTCTTTGTTCTTGCTCTTGCCCACCCTGCATATCTTGGCCACACATGAGGGCACTTACTGAGAGTTCTGAGAGAGGAGGTCTAGGTGACGAGGGCTGGGTGGGCAAAGACTGTCTGTGGAACTGCTGATGGTAGGGCAGGGGCGAAGGGGAGAAGAAAACTGAGGGAGTGTGGGTACCGGTGGAGAAGGGGGATCCAGAAAAGGGAGAAATTTGTGGGGAGGTCATACTGTTCGGGAAGAAAGCCACCCCGGGATTCAAGTAGTTCTTTTCTCCTGGCGAAAGCTCCAGAGGATCTGGAAACTTGGGAGGCGTAAGAACTTTCCAGGAGTGGCGACAAAGGTTGTCCTTCTTGCCACTTTCCTGAAGAGGATGCCTCTTGTTCATGGACCCACCAGGAGCTGAAGAACAGGACACACTGGGAGAGGTCGACCGTACAAATCCTCCCGAAGGCCTGAGCTCATCATTGGCCAGCTTTAAGGAATCAAAAATGAACCTTTCGTCCAGTTTTCTCCCACTGGTGAGAAGTACGGATGACCTGGTGTCAAACATGTCGCCTCCGAGGGAGCCATTACTTGAGAAGTCAGTTTCTCGACCTCTCCTGGAGCCCAATGTGCTGTGAGCAGAGCCATGGTCGATGTGCTCATTGATGCACATTGTGTCGTAGATGGAACGTTGAGGGATGTAGCCATCTTCGTTGTAGCCTTCCCGTTCATTCTTCTTTGAGCAACAAGGACTCTGGCGAAGGCAACCTGGTCGACTGAGCGGCTTCCCCATTTTTATGAGCTCCAAGATGGTTATGGACTGGAGATGAAGATTAAGACGAAGTTCTTGTTAAATCCTTTGTATCCTTTGTTTGATTGTGCAACTCCATCAAAACTGAATGAAAATGGTTAAAAATTCTTGACAAGAACTTTAACAAGCAAGAAAGTCTTAAAACATCTGCGAATGTAAATAAAGTTTCAAGTTTTTTTTATACATCATATACATATATAAACACATCCTTGTAATCGAGAGTGGTAGCATCAACTGTTCGTAGCATGAAAGCTTTACAGAGTTCAAGACTTCAAGGATAAAGATCAGAATCTCAAGTGCAGGATGAGCAAAAAGAATGAATGCAAAGGATGTTCACCTACAGACGCATCTCCTTCTCGAAGTCTCAAAGTAACTGTTCACCATCTGCTCCGCTCAGCAGAGAGATCGGACAGATCGGACGCTCCTCGCTCGCACCGCACTTCCAGTCCTACATCCAGTTGGCCGGAAAAACACGAAATAAAACTTGCAGCAACAAAACAGGGCAACTCACTGCTCCTCCTGATCCAAATTTGGCATCAGCCTTCCCCGGGGTCTCTGCCTACTTTGCTTCTTCATGGCGATAATCATTTTCATCACTTCCATTAGAGAGGATGAGTAGCCTCTCTCCAGAAATCAGAGCATCAGTGCCAGAACAGATGGAAGACCCCGGTGCCTCGCTCTCCTGCCGTCCGAGTGTGGAACGAGTCCACAAAAAGCCGGGCATAGTCAGAGTCAGTCCGCAGGTCAGCTTTACCGAGAGCTCAGCCTTCGGAAAACGATCCCGTCTCAGTCTGAATCGCTGATGGTTTGACAAATGGCCTCCTATTTCTACACCAACGCCAGCCCTCTCTTTTTTTTTCCTCTTTCGCTCGCTTGCTCTCTTTCTCTCTCTCTCACACTCACTTACTTACTCTCTCACTCAACCCCCCTCCTTTCTCTCTTAGTCTCTTTCTCTCTCTCTCTTTCGCTCGCTCTCTCACTCTCAATCACCGGCTCCCCCCTCCTCCCTCAACTTCTCCCTGATGATGCTGCTCCAGAGATTTTTATATTTTATTTCTCAGAGTTTTATCAGAATATCAGAAGATTAGAGGAGGTTTTACCCTTCCTATCATCTGATTTCAGTCATCATTCGTCAGTATCAATTCATTCGGATTTGATTTGACCTCGGATTACACGAGATTGGCCTTCAGGATTAAACACAATAACTCCCCAGACAGGTAGAGCGATGAAAACAGCACAAATCAACCCATGTCCACCCCATGTGCTTTTTTCTTTGTCTTGCTTTTCTTTGCTACATTTGTGCGAAAAAGCAACATCTTTTGATTGATCCCAATAGAAAGCTGAAATAAGAGACGTGTTGACAGAATGAAGAGAAACAAGCAAAAAGACTGAAAATCAAAGAGATGGATAATTATTAACGTCGGAAACGTTGTCAGGAACCTTGTACTGTCAGAGTTTGGCTTTGTTGCACTCTTCATCCTCCTCCTCCTCTTCCTCACCCACACACTGATGGAGAGAGTACGAAATAGAGAGAGACAGAAAGAGAAAGAGAGAGAGTGTATATCTCACTCTCAAACCCTTTCTGAATCAACACCTCGTGTGTCCTGTGCACACCCACACACTTTTTCCTGTTTTTTCTTCTTTTCTTTCCTTTTTTCTGAGCTCGGGCAACACACACAAACACCAGATCAGATCAGCCCGAGTTCTCCCATAATGCCTCAGTCTATCGTGATGGGTCAGAAAGACAAAATACATACCATCGGTAGGTGACGGGGCATTTATATTTATGCAGATACAGGACAATAATCAATGATAATTACTGCATAATCAGGTCATAATCACTTATTAAAGACCGTAAGGAGCTCCTAGTCACTTCCCAGTCGCAAGCAGCTCCGGATCAGCACCAAAAAAAAGAGTAACGCTAAACAGTTCACGCGTCGTAAGCGTAACTTAACGCGTCGTAATTGAAACACTGAGGGCTGATCCTTTGCCATTTCTGCTGTGTGTTTCTCGAAAACCTGCAGAATCCAGCACAGCGCGCCAGCAAAAGCCCTCGACTGTGTTACCATGGTAGCAAATGACAATTGGCCTTATATCGTAGGCAGGTACTGGATGTATCTGTGCAAATATCTGCATAATCTTGTGGCTAAACATCGCAGATTTGATTTGGCCACTCGTGCGACCATGTGAAGGCCGTGCCACTTGAACGTGAAAAGAAAAAAAAGAAAAAAAAAAAAAGAAAAGTAAACACGCAAACCAGCCCTCCATTGATTAACACTCGTAAATCCTGGCCTCGGAAAGGGCAGAGCAGTCCGTAAGAAAGAGAAGTGTGTACTAAAAAAGCTCCACTAATCACATACAGTACAACGCTTTTTAGTTGTGCATCTGTTTCTCTTTGTACTGTACTTTATTATTATCCTCCTTATTTTAACCCTGTTCTTCAATACTCAGAACCCACAGCATAACAAAATATTAATTATTATTTGTGTGGTGGGTTGTAATTATTCTCAGCATTGAAGTGATTAGCAGTGATTAGCATGGTGGTGGTGTATGAGGTGTTAGTGTGTGGTTGAGCTGGTACAGTGAGTGGATCAGATACAGCAGTGATTAGCATGGTGGTGGTGTATGAGGTGTTAGTGAGTGTTGAGCTGGTGGTACAGTGAGTGGATCAGATACAGCAGTGATTAGCAGTTATTAGCATGGTGGTGGTGTATGAGGTGTTAGTGAGTGTTGAGCTGAAACAGTGAGTGGATCAGATACTACAGTGATTAGCAGTGATTAGCATGGTGGTGGTGTATGAGGTGTTAGTGAGTGTTGAGCTGGTGGTACAGTGAGTGGATCAGATACAGCAGTGATTAGCAGTGATTAGCATGGTGGCGGTGTATGAGGTGTTAGTGAGTGTTGAGCTGGTGGTACAGTGAGTGGATCAGATACAGCAGTGATTAGCAGTTATTAGCATGGTGGTGGTGTATGAGGTGTTAGTGAGTGTTGAGCTGAAACAGTGAGTGGATCAGATACAGCAGTGATTAGCAGTGATTAGCATGGTGGTGGTGTATGAGGTGTTAGTGAGTGTTGAGCTGGTGGTACAGTGAGTGGATCAGATACAGCAGTGATTAGCAGTTATTAGCATGGTGGTGGTGGTGTATGAGGTGTTAGTGAGTGTTGAGCTGAAACAGTGAGTGGATCAGATACAGCAGTGATTAGCAGTGATTAGCATGGTGGTGGTGTATGAGGTGTTAGTGAGTGTTGAGCTGGTGGTACAGTGAGTGGATCAGATACAGCAGTTATTAGCAGTTATTAGCATGGTGGTGGTGGTGTATGAGGTGTTAGTGAGTGTTGAGCTGAAACAGTGAGTGGATCAGATACAGCAGTGATTAGCAGTGATTAGCATGGTGGTGGTGTATGAGGTGTTAGTGAGTGTTGAGCTGGTGGTACAGTGAGTGGATCAGATACAGCAGTGATTAGCAGTGATTAGCATGGTGGCGGTGTATGAGGTGTTAGTGAGTGTTGAGCTGGTGGTACAGAGAGTGGATCAGATACAGCAGTGATTAGCATGGTGGTGGTGTATGAGGTGTTAGTGTGTGTTGAGCTGGTACAGTGAGTGGATCAGATACAGCAGTGATTAGCAGTGATTAGCATGGTGGTGGTGTATGAGGTGTTAGTGTGTGGTTGAGCTGGTACAGTGAGTGGATCAGATACAGCAGTGATTAGCAGTGATTAGCATGGTGGTGGTGTATGAGGTGTTAGTGAGTGTTGAGCTGGTGGTACAGTGAGTGGATCAGATACAGCAGTGATTAGCAGTTATTAGCATGGTGGTGGTGTATGAGGTGTTAGTGAGTGTTGAGCTGAAACAGTGAGTGGATCAGATACAGCTGTGATTAGCAGTGATTAGCATGGTGGTGGTGTATGGGGTGTTAGTGAGTGTTGAGCTGGTACAGTGAGTGGATCAGATACAGCAGTGATTAGCATGGTGGTGGTGTATGAGGTGTTAGTGAGTGTTGAGCTGGTGGTACAGTGAGTGGATCAGATACAGCAGTGATTAGCATGGTGGTGGTGTATGAGGTGTTAGTGAGTGTTGAGCTGGTGGTACAGTGAGTGGATCAGATACAGCAGTGATTAGCATGGTGGTGGTGTATGAGGTGTTGGTGTGTGTTGAGCTGGTGGTACAGTGAGTGGATCAGATACAGCAGTGATTAGCATGGTGGTGGTGTATGAGGTGTTAGTGAGTGTTGAGCTGGTGGTACAGTGAGTGGATCAGATACTGCAGCAGTGCTGCTGGAGTTTTTAAACAGTGTAGGTTATGAGTATTGTAGAACAGGGTGAAATGAGGAAAATAATAATAAAGTATACAGAGAAACAGATACAGAAATACAGTCTGTAATTATTATACAATTACAGAGTGAAATATATGATCAGTGGAGCTGATGTCATAATGTTATTCAAGATTGGTGTGTATATAGTACCAGTCAAAAGTTTGGACATACCTTCTCATTCAATGTTTTTATTTTATTTGTTTCCTACATAGTAAATGAATAGTAAAGTGATCTATCAGATTATGAAGGAACACATAAGGAATCATGTAGTAACTTAAAAACAGTGCTAAACAAACCAAAATATTATGGTGAACTCTTGTTCTTCCTTTCCTGGGGCAGTCCTGATGAGCGCCAGTTTCATCATCATAACATTTATGATGGTCTTTGCAGTGACTGCACTTCAGAGTACTTTTAAAGTTCTTGAAATTCTTCTTTTCAGATGAACAGATCTTCATTTTTACCTAAAGTCATTTTTTCTTTATTTAGTTGAGTAGTTGTTTCTTCTCATAATCTGGATTAGAACATTACTCACATATTCACTATTCACTGTATACCTGTAACTCTACCTCTTCACTACTTTACTGTAACTGATGCTCTCAAACACTTTATTAAGATACAAGAAATTCAAGTAATTAACTCTTGATGAGTTCAGCACAGCTGTTAACTGAAAGCCTGAATTCCAGGTGACTCTACATCATAAAGCTGACTGAGAAAATCCAGCAGCATTGAATTCTGCGTGATTTGATCAGTTTTTTGGATACAATCCGGGTTAGCACCCGAACATCCCTTTCAGACAGCTTCCTCTTACAGCGTCCACAGTTAATCCTGTTGGATGTGGTTGGTGCTTCTTGGTGGTATGCTGACATTACCCTGGATACCGTGGCTCTTGATGCATCACAAAGACTTGCTGTCTTGGTCACAGATGCTCCAGCAAGACGTGCACCAACAATTTGTCCTCTTTTGAACTCTGGTATGTCTCCCATAATGTTGTGTGCATTGTAATATTTAGAGCAGAACTGTGCTCTTACCCTGCTAATTGAACCTTCACACTCTGCTCTTACTGGTGCAATGTGCAATTAATGAAGGTTGAACACCAGGCTGCTCCAATTTAGCCATGAAACCTAAAATCCCACACTAAAATGACGACAGGTGTTTCAGTTTCATTCTCCAACCCCTGTACAATGCAGAACATTTTAAGGTGTTTCCAAACTATGTAAACTTGGTAAATGGAGGTAAAAAGGAGGAAACTGCATAGAAACACAAAAAAACAAAACAACCAGGGTAAAGTAAAGCAGAGCAGTGTTTATCTTTACAAACAAAGAAACAAGCAAAAACAAAAATAACAATGTATGAATTAATTCTCGGGTCAGGACCTGCTAAATTTAAATTGTAAATACAAAGAGTCGAACAACAGAGTCACGACTGATTCCCCCGAGTGAAATAAGAAAAAAACAACAGCATGTGGAGGAAAAAAAGAAAACCATAAATCAACCAGAAGGAACCAGTCTGTATTTTTTGCTTCGTTCTCTGGTTAGAACAATGCTTAAAAAACACATTAATTCAGCCCATAATCGTGTATATCGCACGTATCACTCTGCCATTATTGTGGAGCTCTAGCAGATCTCTCCATCTCCTCTTGAACCCACGTAGTGTGTAGGTGTCTGCAAACAGCAGCCGATTAGTCACAGCTCTGAAAGCACTGGAGCTTCTGCAGGAAGAAGATGGAGCAGCAGGACCCTCTGTAACAGCGTCTCGCGGACTCCACGCCGCCGTTAGGAGCTCTCCTCGTCCGAGGAGTTGTAGAGCTGCCGCCGGGGGTCCTGGTGGTAGACGTCTCGTACGGCGAGAATCCGCGTGAGCATGCTGTCCAGCACGGTGCGCTCCAGGGGCTCCTCCGAGAACCACACGGGGCTGCTGGGGTCACAGGAAGCTTCCGGCTGCAGGTAAAACATACCTGAACGCTGCTTTACCGAGTCAGAGCTGTGGAGGAGAAAGAAAAAGAAAAAAAAAAAACATTTAAGACAGAGGTTTCAAACTCATATAAACACATATAAAACCCCATATTAAACAAATTCAACAAACCTGGGAGACAGAAAACTAGTACCACATAGGGGTGGGCGATATGGCTCTAAAATAATATCACGATATTTCATGGTATTTTCACGATAACAATACTTTTGGCGATATGATAAAACACTGAATTAGAAAAAATATTTAGAAGTTTATTATTGCATGCAATATAATATGGCTAAATGAGATACTAAAAAAATATATAATTTTATCACATTTGTAACAGAAGTCAACGATCCAGAATGTCATGATACTAATAATAATACCATACCATATATCCAGGATTAAAGTAAAATAAATGATACTGGACAGATATAATCTAGTCTCTAATAGATATATAATGGAAAATAAGAACAGTGTGAATTTTTCTTCCGCTAAAAACAGCAAAATAAGTAGTACTCTGATGTGATAACTAGGGGTGGGTGATATGGCACCATATTTCAGGGTATAATATTGTTCATGATATACAAAATTATTGGTGATATTATCACGTACGATACGATATGGCACACCCCTAGTACCGCACATAAGATCCTTTCATTTTTACAAAAATGGTCAGTGTGTCTTTTGTATGAATTCTATCAGTCAGGTATTAACGAGCAAAGTAAAGCCTCTCCACTAAAGTACAAGTTGCATAAATTCTGATCTAGACATTCAATCACATTTATTTTTATTTAATAGTTTAATAGTTTATTTAACAGGGACAGTGTACATTAATTAACATTACTGTAAATGCACCAGAATTAGCCTAAAGGCTTTTTTTCATCTGTTGTCCCTGAACAGATCTTAATATTGTCTACCTAAAAACAACATGAAGATTACAATGAACAGTGCAAATATAAAAGAGCAATAAAACAGATATATCACAGTGTATAAGTTTGCTAAAATACAGCTGTAGCTGAAAAGACAGTCTAACTAAAGATACTTTTCCCAAGGCGGAAAGAAAAAAAAAACTGTAAATATACTACTTCTTAACCTATCAGAATTTATACATAACATTTAGCTTAATTTAGTTTAATTTCCTGACCGTATCAAACTAAATTCGAAAATAGAAAGAAACAGATAAAACATTTTTTTTGAAGAAATTTACAAATATTTTTTATCCATTTTTTTTATTATCTAGTTTTTCATAATAGCCTTTCGCAAACAGAATTTCAATAAAGTCTAATCTTCTCTCGTTTTTTTTTTTTCAGATTTGTCCATTTTTTTGTGCTTTGTAACACAACCCTGATGGTATAATTAAACTCACAAAATGCAAAAGTTTGAAAAAAATAAAATAAAATAAATAATAATAATAATAATATAAATTTTTTTTATTTTTCCTAAAAATTCGGATGATTGTGAATTATCTACTAAAAACAAGTTGCATAAATACCGATCTAGCCGTTCAATCACATTGTCGCAAATTGTGTGCAGTCAGTGTAACGTTTAGCTTAATTTAGTTAATTTTCTGACCGTATTATACTAAATTCGAACACAGAAAATTGGGAATACATTTTTTTTGGAAGAAGATGAAGAAATGTGTTTTTATCCAATTTTTCAATTATCTAGGTTTTTGCAAACAGAATATCAAGACAAATGAAGTCTAATCTTCTCTCGATTTTTGTACCTCCTAACACAACCCTAATAGTAAAATCCAACTCACAAAAAGCAAAAATTGAAGAAGAAGAAAAAAAATCCTAAAAATTCTGATTGTGAATTATTCTGTTACAAATCTGATAAAATTCTTGTAATTTTTAATATCTCAGTTAGGGGTGTGCCATATCATATCATATTATACGCAATAATAAAATTGTATTTTTATTTTGTTGCAGTAGTGTATTCTTGAAATATATTTTATTTAAAAATAAGTGTTTTGTTATATCACCAAGAGTATCGTTATCGCAAAAATTCGATGAAATATCGTGATATTGTTTTAGGGCCAAAGCCCACCCCTATCATGGACAACCCATCATATCATCACATAATGAGATAGATGCTCTGTAATTACTTAACGCTAATATTTCCTTTACAGACTTTACAGTAAAATCTTCTGATTCCTGTATTTATCTGAGAACCTTATATTTCATACAAACATAAATTAACAGTTTTACACTTAAGATGAACAGAACAGCACAGAAAATGAATGCAAAGTCGGTGCAGTGCATCAGTCCTTACCATCTGGAGAGGTAGAACAGGTAGAGCTGAACAGGACAGCGTAGAGGGTGCTCAGTATCCGCTGGCATCTCCATATATTCCTGCTCTTCCTCCTCCTCCCGCTTCCTTTTACCCAGAACAACTGAGACAAAAACACAGATAATTATTAGAAATTTTAGGAATTTTATAGTGATATTGGAATTGGTCAAAATGTTTGATAAAAAATTCACTGAAAATCAGTTTTCATCATATCAGCAGCTGGTTTGATGGTAATTCAGATCTTAATGATGGTAAATCAGGTGAGCTGCTTCTGCTGCTGCTGCTTCTGATGGAACTGAACACATCCATTGAGGGTGCTGGCTGGGGGCGGAGCTTCCAAGATAAATCTGGTTCCTTAGAGTAGCTCTAAACATCTCCACTACTTTCTCCAGAATGAGAAATTCTTTTCTTTTTAGTGGATTATATTCAGCTGCATCTTCTCTAGTGGGCTCTGCAGTTTCTACAGTATAAACTCTCTCACTGCTGAGAGATTAGGGTCCTAAACCCTCTGTAAATATCTGTGTATTAAAGGGATAGTTCGGTATTTTTGACATGAGTCTGTATGGCATCATCATAACCAGTGTCGTGCATCCACACTGACTTACCCCCCACAGCGTCCTGTGAGCCGAGTTCTTGTCCAGTTTAGGTCAAAGCGAAAGTAGTCCGGCATGTTTGCTGGGGTCAGGAAAATAACTCCTTTTTCTTCCCAAAGCAGTACGTGTTCAAAAGAGTGATTTATTTACATCACAAAAAACTAACCCTGCAAAAGTCACGCCTCGTAAATCACTTGGGTCCTACTTTCTCTCATTTCGTATCAGTGCGCGTCATTCTGACAGCGAGCTGCGCACGCGTCAACTTGTTCTGTGTTTTGGCAGTGCTTAGCAGCTGTGTTCAGACTAGCAACGCAAACGAGCTAACGTTAGGGAGAAGTCTATTGGCTTTTATAAGCTTTGTAAACACACATATATATATATATATATAGCTAGGTGTGTGTGTGTGTGTGTGTGTGTTAAAATGGTATCGCAGCTCCAGCAGTGGCTCCAGTTTCATCTTCCACCACTTCTCTGTCCATCCTCTCTCTTTCTGCCCGATCTAATTCCATTTGGCGAAGTTCAACATCTGTATACTCGGGTTCATAAAGATATCCCCGTGGCTCTGAGCGGTGATCAATGTTTTCCTCGTCACTCTCGTAGTCAGACATGTTCTCGAGGCGAGAAGTAAACAAAGCGACCCAAACACGTAGGCTAGCTGTCAGGTTGCAGCGCTGCGCGCATTGATATGGAACGAGAGAAAGTAGGACCCAAGTGATTTACGAGGCGTGACTTTTGCAGGGTTAGTTTTTTGTGATGTAAATAAATCACTCTTTTGAACACGTACTGCTTTGGGAAGAAAAAGGAGTTATTTTCCTGACCCCAGCAAACATGCCGGACTACTTTCGATTTGACCTAAACTGGACAAGAACTCGGCTCACAGGACGCTGTGGGGGGTAAGTCAGTGTGGATGCACGACACTGGTTATGATGATGCCATACAGACTCATGTCAAAAATACCGAACTATCCCTTTAAAGCAAAAACTAAATAAAAATCTATATATATAACAGAATGCAATGATTAGAGTGATTAGAGAAATTAGAGTATACATATCAAATGTTGAAAGTGGGTACCACTTTAAAATAAGACTACCTTTATAAAGGGTTTATAAATGGTTTACAATTAATTTATTAATGGTTACTAATTAGGTTGTAAATGCCTTAAAAATCATTAATAATCAGTTATAACACATATGTAGAAAGGGCAACAATGACCTGTTGTTTGCCAAATAGTGAACCCACAGCCCTTTCTAATTATGTGTTATAACTGATTATTAAGGATTTATAAGGCATTTACAAGCTAATTAGTAACCATTAATAAACTAATTGTAAACCATTTATAAACCCTTTATAAAGGTAGTCTTATTTTAAAGTGATACCTGAAAGTGAGACATTTTGCCAATTTAATGATGGCTGGTTGGTTGTACAGGTTTTATTGTCACTTTTTTGGCACATATTTGGCTGTTTTATATACATTTAATTATATATACATTATTATATACGCTCGGTTTTATAAGTTAAGTTAAGTTCAAATGTTATAGCACCTCAAGGGAAATATATTTCACTACATATGTATTAAATTAGGTGTTTGAGGATAAGATGCCTTTTATGTTCTTTTCTTGGTATTAAGTTTGTCCGCCTGAGGGCCCAAAAATCACCCGCATCCAATACGGACCTTTAGCTTTGTCCCTTACACTAGGGGTGAAACGATTACTCGAGTAAATCGAGTAACTCGATTCACAAAATTGATCGATTAATTTTCTGTGCCTCGAGTAATCGTTTATTTAATTAATAAACTCAGCGCGCGGTATTTTCACGACTTTTATTTTGACAACGCGCTCAGCGTTACGTCACCCTGCCCGGGAACAAGGAGACGGAGGTTTGAGCAGCGGCAAAAATGGAAGTGGCGAGAGAAAACAGCGATTTTAAAGGAATAAAAGCATTTTATGTTCGAACTGTGACCTGTACTCGGTGCAGTGCCAAAACAGCGCGTTTTAATGCTGCACCATCTGAACCGAGGACACCCGAGACGCGAGGACGCCGAGAGAGCAGATTAATGAGATTAACATTAATGTGAATTAATAACAAATCGACAGCGCTTTGGAGTGTGAATTAATAGAAGCACTGTCTATAATGTGTGGTTAGTTTATTAGAACAGAGTTCATACAGGCTTTATGTAAACAGTAAACACAGCGCTGTGGAGTTCAGAATATAAACAATAAAAATGTTAAAAGTTAGCTAAACTGAAGTTACTTTGGCTGGAAACTAAATGCTTGATTTCTTCATCTAAGAGTACATTTGGCCAGTGAGACAAAAAAGTATGAACACTGTTGTTCATATAAGGAAGTGTGTCTCTTATTTATTGGGTAAAATATTGATTACCACTAGTGTCTAATGTGCCCCAATGCGATAGGTGTCAATCTTAATAAATGCACGGCCATGAACTTATTATTAGAGTTATTAGTCTTAGTGATGTAATTAGACCCAAATAGTCCAACATATAAATAAAGAAAAAACCCACATTTGTAATACTTGTGTGTCACAATTATTGCACAGGTCCTGATATATTTTGGAGAAGCGGCTTGGTGGTAAAAGAATGCAGCACACTGATCCAACACTGGCAGAACTGACAACGTCTCAGAAGCTAAGATGCACAACACAAAGACGATGTTTATGCCTTTTTTATTGATTTATACCCTATATTTGTTATTTACAAGAAATCCAAATGTGAAAGTAATGTAATTAAATTTATTTTTTTTATTGTGGTATTTATTTATTTATTGTGTTTTATTTATTTGTATTTGCAATTTGGAAATGTTGTGAATTAAAAAATATAACTTATCTAAAAAAGGAAACCAATTGGTCATTCATTATTGAGTAAAATTCCTTTTTAATTGCTCTTTAACAAAAAAAATGTTTTATCCGATTACTCGATTAATCGAATCGATTTTTCAGTAGAGTACCCGATTACAAAAAGAATCGATAGCTGCAGCCCTACCTTACACACAGGGATTTCTCCAGACTCCCTGAATCATTGGATGATAATGGGCTATAGATAGTGGAATATACAATGTCTTTGCAAATTGGACAATTAAATTAAATTCAATGGTTTTTCAATAATGTAACAATAAAAAACATATGGTATTATTTAGTAAACATGTTAAACAAGTGTTAAACAAACCAGAATATGTTTTATATTTTACATTCTTGCGTGGATTATCAGTTTTGAACATCTCTGCTGGATTTTCTCAGTCAGTTTTATGATATAGAGTCACCTGGAATTCAGGCTTTCAGTTAACAGCTGTGCTGAACTCATCAAGAGTTAATTACTTGAATTTCTTGTCTCTTAATAAAGTGTTTGAGAGCATCAGTTAAAGTAAAGTAGTGAAGAGGTAGAGTTACAGGTATACAGTGAATAGTGAATATTTGAATAATGTTCTAATCCAGACTTGCTAAACTTTGCATCATGTTTTTGTATTCACTATTATTTACATTTTATACATCGGCCTATCTTTTTGGGGTCTCCAAACGATGTTGTATTTTATACCTGTGGCCCAAGACTCACCTGGCTCCCCCCGGTGCTCGTCCTCTTCACTTCTCTCCAGTTTGACTCTGAGGTAAGAGGTCGTGCCCTGATCGGTGGTCCTGGTGCAGCAGGTGAAGTTGGAGAAGGAGAGGCGCTCATGCTGGATCAGGGTCTTCAGATTCAGCAGTTTAACGCAGAAGAACAGCAGAGTGTTCAGCAGCACGAACGGAGACAAAGCTCCCAACTGCTTACTGTCCCACAGGAAGCTCTCCTCCACGCGGGACTGCAGGAATCCTGCAGTTAAAACACAGAAATAGAATAAAACATCCTGAAACTGTCAGAGTTATCACCATTAAACACCCTGTCTGCCTCTGTGTAGGAGTGTATGAGAACATCATGGATGTAGATTGCTAAAAAACTGTCAGAAACGGACGATTATTGGAGCGATTCCAGACAACAAGGCCGCCTAAAGTGTCTCCTGTAGAGCAAATGTGTCTCGAATAAACATTTAATTTAGCAGAAAGTTGCCTTAACCCTTGCTTAAGCATAAAATATATACCAGCTTATTCATTGTTCCTTCTAAAATCAAGGATATTTAACCCTCCTGTTACGTTACAGGTCAAATTGACCCATTTTAAACTTTGAAAATGCAGTAAAAAATGTTTTTTTTTAATAAAACTTCTATTGTTATGTCTATCAACATAATATATGAAAATTTCTTTGATTAATCTCACATATTTGCGAACACCCCCTGCAAAAACTAAACTAAAACAAAATTGCAAATCTTATGTTTCAATGTTATGTAAAACTATTGTGTTTTATATTTATATGTTGGTCTTTCAAAAGTAATCAAGTAGTGAAACATAAAAAAAAAAATGTGAAGATGTATTTTTAAAATAAAAACGAGTGATTTATCCTAATTGAATTACTACCTAATGGAGTTAATAATGAAGTACTCACATTGCTTTTTAGTATTCTTTTCGTTTTTTAGCAAATTCAGCTACAATATCTCAGGTTACCCTTCTATTTATATACACACACATTAGTGCATCTCAAAAAATAGAATTCAAAATCATTGAAAAGTTACTTTATTTCAGTAATTCAGTTTAAAATGTGAAACTCATATTATACGGATGCATTAAACACAGAGTGATCTATTTTAATCATTTATTTTGTCTTTTTTTGTTGACTGAATGATTATGACTCACAGCCAATGAAAACCCAAAAATCAGTGTCTCAGAAAATGTGAATATTATATAAAACCACAACACAAAAAAACAAAATCTTAGCAAGTGAAATTATCTCGTTTCAAAGCAATAAATCTTATATCTTGCTCTGATAAATTTTTTTTAATCTTACTAAGCATTGTAAATGTAAGATTGTTTTACATATTTTAGAAATAATTATCTCATTCAGTCTTACTTAGAATTTTAACCTTATTTTAAGTAATTTGAACTCAAAATAAACACAAAAAGTCACCAGTCAAGTTATTCTGATACTTGTGTAGAAATTTAAGCTAGAAAATAAAATATTTTTGCTTGATTTGAGTCTTACTTCACTCATTTCGAGGCTTTGTCTTTGCTTATTTTAAAAATAACCCCATTGTGCTTAACCCCATTGGCAGATTCTTTGCTTAATTTAAGAATTTATGTCTCAATTTAAATAGATTTTATCTAGTTTTTGCAAATTGTTTTTTTTGCAGTGAAATTGGTACTTTTGTCAGTGTGGGCAGTGTGCCAAGTCCTGCTGGAAAATGAAATCCTCATCTCTATAAAAGTTGTCAGTAGCAGAGGGAAGCTGTAAGATATGAAGTGCTGTAAGATTTTGTGGGAAAATAAAACTGCACTGACTTTAGACTTGATAATAAAACACAGTGGATCAACACCAGCAGATGACAGACATGTCTCTCCAAACCATCACTGATCATCAGTAAATTTTACATTTCATTTGAAGTAAATCAAGGGATCAGAGTCTGGAGGAAGAGTGGAGAGACACACAGTCCAA
Source organism: Astyanax mexicanus (assembly GCF_023375975.1). NCBI lineage: Eukaryota > Metazoa > Chordata > Actinopteri > Characiformes > Acestrorhamphidae > Astyanax > Astyanax mexicanus. The sequence continues at coordinate 2,805,089 of NC_064421.1, forward strand.
ACTGCTCGAGCTCTAGTGTGAAGTTTCCACTAATCAGTGATGGTTTGGAGAGTCATGTCTGTCATCTGCTGGTGTTGATCCACTGTGTTTTATTATCAAGTCTAAAGTCAGTGCAGTTTTGTTTTCCCACAAAATCTTACAGCACTTCATATCTTACAGCTTCCCTCTGCTACTGACAACTTTAATGGAGATGCAGATTTCATTTTCCAGCAGGACTTGGCACACTGCCAAAAGGTCTTACTACCAATTGGTCTTATTATATAATATTCTAATTTTCTGAGACACTGATTTTTTGGGGGATTTTTCATTGGCTGTAAGCCATAATCAATCAATCAACAATAAAATACAAAATAAATGCTTAAAATAGATTATTCTGTGTGTTTAATACATCTATATGATATATGAGTTTCACATTTCCAACTGAATTACTGAAATAAAGCAACTTTTTTAATGATATTCTAATTTGTTGAGATGCACTAGGGGTGGGCGATATGGCTCTAAAATAATATCACGATATTTCAGGGTATTTTTGTGATAACGATATACTTGCCGATATAGGAAAACAGAAAAATAATTCATTCATTTCAGGAATATAGTATAATAGTATAACTGAATAATCATAATGTGACAAAATAAATAATATAGCATAAAATAATACAATGCAGCAAATAATACTGCAGAATATTTAGTGCATGCTTATAAACTGCAAACTAAAACAATTATACAATAAATACACCTAAAGCTTCACAGTAAATAATAGACTACTTTTAAGACAGAACAGCCCTATTATCACGATATGGATTTTTAATATCATGATATTTCTGTGTCACGATATATTGTATACGATATAATATTGACCACCCCTAAGATGCACTAGCCCAGGGGTGTCCAAACTACGGCCCGCGGGCCATTTGCGGCCCGTTTCCTTTTTTGGAGCGGCCCGCGAGGTATTTTAGAAATAGAATGAAAGTTGGCCCGCTGTTAAACAGGTTTTTATAATGTGAGATTCAAAGTTTGAACGCTAGGTGTCAGAAACGAGCCAGGCGAGCGGAGAGGGTTCGAATTTCTAGCGCAGAAAGACGGGCCAAAGAGTCTAAAAGCAGAGAGAGTGCGCATTTCTAGCGCAGAAAAACGGGCCAAAGAGTCTAAAAGCAGAGAGAGTGCGCATTTCTAGCGCAGAAAAATGGGCCAAAGAGTCTAAAAGCAGAGAGAGTGCGCATTTCTAGCGCAGAAAAATGGGCCAAAGAGTCTAAAAGCAGAGAGAGTGCGCATTTCTAGTGCAGAAAGACGGGCCAAAGAGTCTAAAAGCAGAGAGAGTGCGCATTTCTAGCGCAGAAAAACGGGCCAAAGAGTCTAAAAGCAGAGAGAGTGCGCATTTCTAGCGCAGAAAAAAGGGCCAAAGAGTCTAAAAGCAGAGAGAGTGCGCATTTCTAGCGCAGAAAGACGGGCCAAAGAGTCTAAAAGCAGAGAGAGTGCGCATTTCTAGCGCAGAAAAACGGGCCAAAGAGTCTAAAAGCAGAGAGAGTGCGCATTTCTAGCGCAGAAAAATGGGCCAAAGAGTCTAAAAGCAGAGAGAGTGCGCATTTCTAGTGCAGAAAAATGGGCCAAAGAGTCTAAAAGCGGAGAGAGTGCGTATTTCTATCGCAGAAAATCGGGCCAAAGAGTCTAAAAGCGGAGAGAGTGCGTATTTCTAGCGCAGAAAAACGGGCCAAAGAGTCTAAAAGCAGAGAGAGTGCGCATTTCTAGCGCAGAAAAACGGGCCAAAGAGTCTAAAAGCAGAGAGAGTGCGCATTTCTAGCGCAGAAAAATGGGCCAAAGAGTCTAAAAGCAGAGAGAGTGCGCATTTCTAGTGCAGAAAAATGGGCCAAAGAGTCTAAAAGCGGAGAGAGTGCGTATTTCTATCGCAGAAAATCGGGCCAAAGAGTCTAAAAGCGGAGAGAGTGCGTATTTCTAGCGCAGAAAAACGGGCCAAAGAGTCTAAAAGCAGAGAGAGTGCGCATTTCTAGCGCAGAAAAACGGGCCAAAGAGTCTAAAAGCAGAGAGAGTGCGCATTTCTAGCGCAGAAAAATGGGCCAAAGAGTCTAAAAGCAGAGAGAGTGCGCATTTCTAGTGCAGAAAATCGGGCCAAAGAGTCTAAAAGCGGAGAGAGTGCGTATTTCTATCGCAGAAAAACGGGCCAAAGAGTCTAAAAGCGGAGAGAGTGCTCATTTCTAGCGCAGAAAAACGGGCCAAAGAGTCTAAAAGCGGAGAGGGTGCGCATTTCTAGCACAGAAAAGTCTAAAAGTTGCCTTATTTAAGGAGTTTAATATTAAGAGACATCATGAAAAAAACATCGATTTGAAAAATCTTAGTTTACACAACACTGTCAAAGATAAAGATAGTAAGTCAAGTAAAATGGTGTGTAAATGAAATAATCAGGAAAAAAGTATTATTTAAAGTGGTATATTTCATTATTTGTTTTATTACAGTGTGGTCCGTGACTTCAAATATATTTCTCCTTCTGCCCCCCAACAAAAAAAAAGATTGGACAGCCCTGCACTAGCCTATATAAAACAACATATTTAATTAATTAAATATTAAAAATAATTAAAATTAACCCACAATTATATGCAACACAGTTATAAAAGTATAAGTAAATGTATCACCACTTGGCAGAAGGGTGTTTTCCTGGTCTTTCAGCAGTCTGGTTATGTCTGAAGCGAAGCGGCCGTACTGAGGGTCCAGGAAGATATTTTCAAGTCGATTATTTTCAAGCAGGTACTGTAGAATAGAAGAGAAAGATAATATTGAGGTTATAGAGTGGTGTATTTAATTTAAATGAGTATAAATTAGAACAGGGCTTGTGAGAATTGTTCTGTATTGAGATTTAAAGCAGTGAACAGTAATGGTGAACGTCATCATGTGCACTGTTTACTCATGTCCTGCACCTGCCAGTTAGCCTGAGAGAGGATGAACAATGCAAACAAAGCGTCTCTAATGACTGAGCACATGCAGCTGTCACTGGAGAGCTGACAAATATTATCATCTCGGCCGCAGCTCTCGCTGAGAATTCAGGAACAGGCCTGCAACCATAATTATGTTATTAAATTATCACACTACCTACAGACATAACCTCAGTCATTTTTACTGATGTTAAAAAGCTCTGGAAAAATAAGAGAGCACTTAAAATGATGAGTTTCTTTGATTTTACCAAACTGAAAACCTCTGGAATATAATCAAGAGGAAGATGGATGATCACAAACCATCAAACCACCAAACTGAACTGCTTGAATTTTTGCACCAGGAGTAAAGCAGCATAAAGTTATCCAAAAGCAGTGTGTAAGACTGGTGGAGGAGAACATGATGCCAAGATGCATAAAAACTGTGTATTCCAGGTGACTCTCCCTCATGAAGACACTGAGATTAAAATACCAAGAATGTGCAGATCTGTCTTCAAATGTGATAAATATGATTCTTAATTACAACAGATTCTGGTTTGTTCAACAAAATTATTCTTTTTATTTACAGAATAATTCTGTATGTGTTCCTGTATAGCTTTACTATTGTATTCAATGTTAAATTTACAATGAAGACACAAAGAAATAAGACAGAAAGAGATAAATAGAGAAAGAAAGAGAGAAAGAGAGAAAGAAAGAAAGACAGAAAGAGAGAAATAGAGAAAGAAAGACATAAAGAGAGAAATAGAGAAAGAAAGACAGAAAGAGAGAAATAGAGAAAGAAAGAGAGAAAGAGAAAGAAAGACAGAAAGAGAGAAATAGAGAAAGAAAGACAGAAAGAGAGAAATAGAGAAAGAAAGACAGAAAGAGAGAAAGAAAGAAAGGCAGAAAGAGAGAAATAGAGAAAGAAAGAAAGAACGAAAGAAAGAGAGAAATAGAGAAAGAAAGACAGAAAGAGAAATAGAGAAAGAAAAAGAAAGAAAGAAAGAACGAAAGAAAGAGAGAAATAGAGAAAAAAAGACAGATAGAGAGAAATAGAGAAAGAAAGAAAGACAGAAAGAAAGAAATAGAGAAAGAAAAAAAAGAGAAAGAAAGAAAGAAAGAACGAAAGAAAGAAAGAGAGAAATACAGAAAGAAAGAAAGGTGTCCAAAATGACTGGTACTGTACTGTAAATATGTGTGAGATGCAACATTTCTGCAGGACAATGATGTAATATTGGTATCAGTGATGTAATTATTGGTATGTTGCAATTACAGTATATAGTACTGCAACTCGAGCTGTAGAATATTGGTGGGAAAAAGCAGCGCTGCAACATTTTGGTGAGTGGAAAGTGAGTTATTTGACAAAAACTTGTGCTTGTTATTTCATCATTCCAACCCAGGATTTCTCCTTAAAAAAAAAGATAAAAATGTGTCCAAAACTGGAGTAAAATAAATTAAATTTGGTCAATACAGTGTGGGATTTTAAAGTTGTCTCAAACAACAAAAAGCACAATTTAATTTATACGTATGTAGTGTGTACAGGTGTGTGTGTTTGTGTTGAAATGCACAGAAAAAAGAAGAAACTGTGAATCCGAACCTGCTGGATGCCTAAACACAGGTAGTAGACGCTGTCAGGTGCGTACACCTGTCCGTTCGGCCGCCGCACTTCAGTAACGAAGCGACACAGACCCTCACTGAGCTCCACCGCACTGCACTGTAACACATCCTCCTTCAGACTCACTACACACACACACACACACACACACAACCGTTCCACCGCAAAATTAATATTCACAATTAAACAGCTAAAAGATAAACCAAAACACAAAACTGACCAGACTAATATTTTCCGAGCATTTTTAACAGCAAAGTTAATACATAACAGCAAACGATTAATCTGGAAACTTTGACACAGGAGTGTCCAAACTACGGCCCGCGGGTCATTTGTGGCCCGTTTCCTTTTTTGAATCAGCCCGCGAGGTATTTTAGAAATAGAATGAAAGTTGGCCCGCTGTTAAGCAGGTTTTTATAATGTGAGATTCAAAGTTTGAACGCTAGGTGTCAGAAACGGACCAAAGAGTCTAAAAGCGGAGAGAGTGTGCATTTCTAGCGCAGAAAAACGGACCAAAGAGTCTAAAAGCGGAGAGAGTGCGCATTTCTAGGGCAAAAAACGGGTCAAAGAGTCTAAAAGCAGAGAGAGTGCGCATTTCTAGTGCAGAAAAACGGGGTAAAGAGTCTAAAAGTTGCTGTAATTAAGGAGTTTAATATTAAGAGACATCATAAAATGAAACATCAATTTGAAAAATCTTAGTTTACACAACACTGTCAAAGATAAAGATAGTAAGTCAAGTAAAATGGTGTGTAAATGAAATAATCAGGAAAAAAGTATTATTTAAAGTGGTATATTTCATTATTTGTTTTATTACAGAGTCTGTGGCCCGTGACTTCAAATATATTTCTCCTTCTGCCCCCCAACAAAAAAAAGTTTGGACACCCCTGCTTTAACATGTTTTTTTACACATTTTGCCCCTCACGTTCTGCCATATTTCCAGAAAACGGTGCTACTGCTGAGAAATTAAGAAGGTAATTACTTAAAATTTATATTGAAATATGGATTACATATGAATACTCTACATGCCATCCCCCCCTTCTCATATACACACACACACACACACACACAGCCCTGGTACTTGAACATAGTTCACAAAGCACAATCTGTGAGCAAAGTTAAATAAAAATACAAATAAATCTTAAACAACATTAATTGAATATAAATAAAATCTCATTGTGATTATCTTACTCTGTTTTATTATATGTTTAATATCCACTTATAAAAGTTTCAGCACTAAGAAGGAAGAAAGATGATTAATCACATCTATTTAATGTTGTATATTCATATCTGACATACACAATGTCTATATAAAATATTTAATGTCTTTAACATTTTAAAAGGGGTAATTTATTTAACCTCTTTTTACACAAATTAAAATAGGAGAATAGATCTGTTTTCTCTACAAAACATCAAAAGTTCTTAACACAAAGTCACTATTAAATAAAAATAACGATCTCAGAATGAGCCGTTTAGGGCTCTACACTTTTATGCTAATAAGCTGTTGCTGGCCACGCCCCATGTAGACGCTGAGGGTTTACCCCTTTAGCGTTAGCTTGTCCTAAAAGGCAAAACATGAACAAGCTATTTCATGCTTGACTCCGATAGAAGCACAAAACTCATTACATCTCCCTTATCTGTTGACTTGCCACGGACAGTAGGTACAGATCCCTCACTCAGAAGAAGTCTGCTGGCTAATCCTGCTGTGTACTGGGGCTCTGAAGGGGGTTTGACAGGTGAGGGGTGGAGCCAGGGGTGGTTCTATGCAAACGGCTCTTAGAAGCATATGATTCCTGACACTAAACTACTGATTTCAGCTGATTAACAGAAAACTGATGGATGATTTTATATTATTTATTTAGTTTTTTTCTCTGTAATATATCCCTCTCAGACATTTAGGACATAGTTTTAAAAATGATTAAAAAATCATCTTTATAGTTTCTTATGATTCTGAAAATTTTCTTTGTAATTTAAGAGGAAAACAAGAAAAAAAAAAAAAAAGAAAAAAAGAAAATCACAAGTCCCGAGACTGTTGCTAAGCAACATCAGCATCAGTGACCGCGATTCCGCATCGGCACTACAGCGTACAGAGTACCCGGCATTACAAGACCATTAAAACCGATGGTTTTAATAGTGAAACTCACCATCGCTGCGCTGCGATCTGCTCTGCACCCAGCTGGCCCAGGCCTTCACTCCGTACACGTGATGGATTTTAGAGATGGTGGAGGAACCGTCTGATCCTGAACGTCTCGGACCCTGAAATAAAGAGGAAAAAGGAAATGTTTAATGTCAATTTACCAAACTGAAAACCTCTGGAATATAATCATAAGCCATCAAACCACCAAGCTGAACTGCTTGAATTTCTGCACCAGGAGTAAAGCAGCATAAAGTTATCCAAAAGCAGTGTGTAAGACTGGTGGAGGAGAACATGATGCCAAGATGCATGAAAACTGTGATTAAAAACCAACAGGGTTATTCCACCAAATATTGATCATTTCTGAACTCTTAAAACTTTATGAATATGAACTTGTTTTCTTTACATTATTTGAACAATGTTCATTTTACTCAAACATAAACTTATAAATAGCAAAGTCAGAGAAACTGATTCAGAAACTGAAGTGCTCTCTTCATTTTTTCCAGAGCTAGCTAAATATATATATTTTTTCTTATATTATTTATATATATATATATATATATATATATATATATATATATATATATATATATATATATATTATTTATTTATTTATTTTATTAATTTTTTTTGTTTATTTATTATTACTTTTCATTCTTGTTCTTAGTTCTATTACTCATTTAATCACTTATCATTTTTTATATTTTACTTTACTTTTACTATTATATATTTACTTATTTTATATTTTATACATTTTTTTTTTGTCCAATTAGTTTTTTTATGGTATTTTAGAATTTTCTGTTTTACATATATATTTTTTATTAAATGTTGATTTAAAATGCGTACTTTTATTTTTTTACTATTTTATTTCTTATTATTTCTAAATGATCATTAAATGTGTTCAATCCCTTTGATGTTATAAATGCTCGGCAACATTGTAAATGAGGGTCACCCTCAATGTTTTTTCCCGAGTGAAAATAAAGATTGATTGATTGATATTGATTTATTTAGCAATATTTTCTCACATTTTTATCTACTATTTATTTTATATTTATTCACTGTTACTCTTTGTGCAATTATATTGGTCACACCCTACCATAATCATATCTCTATGCACTAGATGTATATATTTTTTTTCTTTACTATATATAATTTTTAAATATCTTTATATATTTCCTGTAATTGTTTATGTATACATAGTTTTTAATATTATTTTTTTCTCTATATATATTTTTTTTCTGACCGGTTTCTCTACTCTTTCCTCTGTACTGCTGTAACATTGTAAATTTCCCCATTGTGGGATTAATAAAGGATTATTTTATCTTATCTTAGATTTATTTAGGTTTTTAAAGGTGGTGCTCTGCTACAATTTGGGAAAAATAAATATTATAAACTGAATTTGGAATTTGAGATCAGAAACCTGAAAAGAAAAAAGAAAAAAAGGAAACAACAGGCATACTCTTTGTTCTTAGTTGGCTGATAGTTTTGGACATAATTTGTGCAGAATCAGTTTTTAATAAAAACAGAAAATTAAAACATTCTGGCATTCAGACATCTCTTCACACCCGTGAGAGGTTTCTTCTTTTAGGAGGCGGCTCATCATCAGAATCATCCACCGAGTCGTTTTCATCGTCGTCGTCGTCTTCTTCTTCATCACTGTCGCTGTCAGCCTGTTCCTCCTCCATCTGCTGTGGATTCCTCCTCCTCCTCTTGTTCGACTGTATGGTGTTATGAACATAATTTTTGATGTCTCTCCACGTTCTCGACTTCAGAGCATCTGGTTCTGCTGATAAACACAGCGAACAGTCATCTTTTCCTGGGACCTTCTGGAGGGATATATACTTCCCCATGTGCTTCTTCACAGCTCTCTGTTCTTCCAGACTCCACCCTTTTCGTTTAACTGCTGGTGCTGCAGGACCTAAAGATCATTAAATCCAGTATTAGTGTACATTTTATAAAACATTACAAGAGGAGAATTGGTTTAAAACATGCTTTTGGTGTTTTGTTGCAACTTTGCAATGTATAATATATACTAGTGCATCAAAAAAAAAAATTAGAATATTTTAGTCTTAGAAAATTTGATTATTACATAAGGCCAATTGGTACTTTTGGCAGTGTGGGCAGTGTGCCAAGTCCTGCTGGAAAATGAAACCCACATCTCCATAAAAGTTGTTTTCAGCAGAGGGAAGCTGTAAGATATGAAGTGCTGTAAGATTTTGTGGGAAAACAAAACTGCACTGACTTTAGACTTGATAATAAAACACAGTGGATCAACACCAGCAGATGCTATGTCTCTCAAAACCAGCAGGACCAGCATTTCATTTTCCAGCAGGACTTGGCACACTGCCAAAAGTACCAATTGGTCTGATATAATATTCTAATTTTCTGAGACACTGATTTTTGGGTTTTCAATGGCTGTAAGCCATAAACAACCATCAACAATAAAATAAATAAATGCTTAAAATAGATCACTCTGTGTTTAAGACACCTATATAATATAAGTTTCACATTTTGAACTGAATAATTATACTGAAATAAAGAAACTTTTCAAATGATATTAAATTTTTTGTGATGCACTAGTATACATAGATCAACCATAACATCAGCACCACCTGCCTAATAAGTGAAGAGATCCCTCTGTTGCTGAATGCAGGTAAAGATTATATATATATATATATATATATATATATATACACATACACTCTTTAGTTCTTCTGCACTTTTTAAGTTATTAATGCCTCGTTTTAGACGTCAGGGCTCTCCGGATTCTAGTAAGGAGGTGTGGAGCTACTTTGAGCTGGATAACTGTGGAAAAATCATTTATCAGGGTAAATTATGACCCGTATCACCCAGTCTGAAGGGTGTTTTTGGACAAACTGTTAATATTTCTGGATCTCTGAACGCTGTGGGAGAACGGAGGTGTGCTATTCATCTAAAGTAAGAACTTTTCATCATGGTTTACTACAGCAAAAATCCATTTTACACCAGAGTTCTCCTTTAAGATAATTATTAAGTATGCTGTATTTACCCCACAGTATTAGTGTGTAGTATGCAGTTTGGAAGCTTCAAGAACTGAATAATCCCTTCTACCATAGTTTTTTTTTTACTGCAGATAAAGATACTCAATGTTTAACAATTAATTTCTCAGAGGTAATAATGTTATGGCTGATTCTTGTATTTGAACAAACACTTGAAACATGCTTGGTTTTATAAACAAAAGAAATACCTTTTTTAGGTGTTTCTCCACCGACTGCTGCAAGTTTTGCAGGAAAACCAGCTGAAGCTGTCCCTTTGCTTGGGTCAGGAGGGTTTATGTTGCGAGGAACAACTCCTCGTTCTATTGCATACAGAAAGTTGCAGAGTTTTGACAACTGCAGGGGATTTTCTTTCAGTTGTTGCCAGTTATAGCGTTTATCACCCACAAGCTTCGCCACATGGTGCATTTCACTGTCGTTAAGGCTCAGAATTTGGAATATAGTACCGACTCGGATGCGAACTCTTGTAGTAGTAAGACAGTCAGGCTTCTCTGCTCCACAATTCTGAGCAAAATCTCTCAAGCATTTAGTAGCTCCAAGATTAAGTGTAGAATCGACTCGGGCGAACACGTAAGGGTTGTCCGCTGGGATGCCTACGTTCTCACGGTACTTGATAAGCACTTCCATGGAAGACTCCATCCTCTCTGTGATTAAGGTCGGAACTGCACTTTCCTCTTCCCAAGCGCTTTCGATTCTAATCAACTTGTCAAGAAGACTCTGTTCCAATTTTGTGAACATTTCACAGTTCTTCCCACCATGTTCTTTGGTTCTCTCCATAAACTTCTTGAGCAGAATTTTATCAGTCATGCTTTTCTGTCCTCGGTTAAACAGACCAACCATTGCAAGAAGGCTACGACATAGCTTCTTCCATGCATCCAGACTGGGGTTCTCAATCAATTCCTGCTTAGCCTGCTCTTCAGCAAGCCTTACACAATCTTGCAGCTTCATGACATCTTTTGTAAGAATTGAGACGTCCAATGGGTTCCGTTTAATAGAGCTCTCTGAAGCGCAAGTATGCGACGACACGTACGAAAACCAGTCCTTTTCAAGGCGATCGATGAACCCTTTGGCTTGAGCTGTAGCCTCATCATCCATTGTATTCTCTTCCAAAGCAATCTCAGTTACCTGCCTCAAGGAATACCCCAGTTTTAACATGATCACAGAGTATTTTAACTTGTTTGTTTCTTGATCGAAGCTACCAAGCTTCTTTGCTGCCTCCAAGGCTAATTCATACCTAGCTTCAGTGCATACCTGATGAGCGTACTCAACACTCGCATCCAGCTCTTTCACAGCCAACATGAACCTACCGAGCTCTCTCATCTTTTGCGATATGTAGTTTGACTGATGCTTTTGATGCCCAATTTTTTCAAAAAGTCTGTTGCCTAGTTTGCAGATCAAGGAATCATCATTCACTTGTTTTGAGATTTCATCGTTATGCATACGTTCGACAATATCTCTGCAACCCTCAGAAAGACAGTCATTTAAGGCGTAGGTTTTAACCGAGGAAAGCCTTCTCCGGCTAAGAACATGTTGATCTTCTTGCTTCTTCATATGACATTTAGTCTTGTGACGCAACAGTAGCTGCTTTTGGAAAAAGCCCAGGCAATGAGGGCAAGATTCAAAGTCGTTCTGCAAAGAATCCTTTTTAAGCTTCCGCTGTGGGACAATTTCCCCAGTTCCACTTTGAAGAACCTGTACGTTGTGCTCGTAAGTGCCCTTATTACTGAGTTGACGAAGTAAGACACGTCTCATTTTGGAACCCTTTGGAAAGCTAAAAGCATGTGCTACATCCTTTTCTTTTCGATGTTTTCTTGCCAAGTGTCTTGATATTTTGCCAGTTGGCTTTTTGCAGTAAACACAGAAATATCTTTTGCAAAAGTTTTTTTTTAATCCAGGAGCTTTACGAGTTCTTATAACTCTTGGCTCTGAAGAACTTTCTTTAGACTTTGAAGAGGAGACCCTTAGTCTGGGAGTGGCTTTTATACCAGAAAAGGAGCTGAATTTGGAATTGACTTCAACGATTCTTGTCGACTTTCGACGCAGCGCTGAAGGTGCGTTTGTTGCGCTAGTCGCCGGCTCGTCAGCCTGAGGATTGTGAGAGATATCCTCTTTCTCCAGGTGATTTGCTGCGTCTTTGCTCAACTCACATTCCTTTTCATCCTCATTCTCGGTACCCTTTTCATTAGGATCATTAGAAAGACTAGATTTGAGCAATCCTGTTGTACAATTTTGGGTGGGTTGCGGTGTTGATTCTGATCTAGGCTCAGCCGCCATATCTAACAGTAGATCAGTCCCTGGACTGCACTGTGGGGTGGTCTCTGCTTCAGGCATAACAACAGATTCCTTGTTGACCACCTCTGGACAAGTAGGACTTGCAGCAGTAGGTCCTTGTATGCAACTCTCCAAGCCAGTGCTTTCAGGGTTCTGCATATCACAGTTTTTAACACAACATATCCAATTTGTCTCAAGGAGGTCGACAAATTCTTCCAAGTCAGCAACAGACTCTGTGTCGTTGGCCATCAAACCATCACCAATAAGAATCTCAGCTATTTGCCTGATTGAATAAGCAAGTTTCAATGCCAGAGAGGGTGTCTTAGATTTGTTTGAAGATTCGTCAAAGCCAGCAACGATCTTAGCACCTTTCACAGCCAAATTAAACCTGGATGGAGTAAGAACTTGCTTTAAATGCTCAACACTTTGGTCTATCTCCTTGACAGCCAGCATAAATCTTCCTAATTCCCTCATCTTCTGCGATACATATAGATGACTTTTTTTATCATGTCCATGTCTTACAAAAAGACAGTCACCATACTTGCAAATCAAAGCATCTTTTTTTATATGATCCAAAACGTCATCTTCATACATCCCACTGATAATAGTTTCACAAGCACCGGGAAGGTAGCCTTGCAACGGAACCAGCTTAGATGATTTACTTTGAATCCTTCGTCGGTAACCCTTGCCTTTGTCTTTTTTCATTTGGCAAAACTTTTGATGTCTCCACAGATCCTGCCGAACGAAGAAATCCAGACAGTGCCTGCAAGGTAGGTACTCGCTTGCCGAATAATCCAAAGGAGGTCGTTTTTTTGTAATTATTTCTCCACTGCCAGTTTGAATAACTTTAATATTATGCTGATAATTGCCTTTGATACGAAGTTGTTGAAGCGCAAGTCGCCTTTGTTTGGATCCTTTCCGAAAACTCCGGGCTTGTACTACGTCTGTCTCATTTGCATGGCTGTACAACAGATGCCGAGATATTTTGCAGTAGGATTTCATACAGTAGACACAGAAGTTTCTTTTTTCCTTGGATATTTTCTGGCCACCAACTGTTTTATAAGATTTGGTCACAGTTAGTCCATGGGATGGAACTGGATTGGAAGACATATCAAGGGCTGAGCTGGAATCTTGATTGGACGGTGACTGAAAATTGGGGTTCTGGCATGATGAAGAACCTATAGCTGAACTGTCATCAAGGTTCTTGGCCGGTTGGTCTTCATCCAAGCTGTCATCAGAGTCCATGTTACAACAGGACTGATCGTCATCGGCTGGCATATATTCAGATTCATCTGAGACATCAGAGTCTAGTTCAAGTTTTTCAGTATATGGGCTAACCTTGGGCACTTGAGTTGACTTGCGTCTTAGGTTGTATGTTGAACATGACCTCGAACTTGCAGGTTCTACACAGTCGCCACTCAGACTGGGTGGTTTGCAAAGCTCTGTTTGAGGTTTTGTGCTGGTATTAGGAGTGGACTCCATGTTGCATTTTGGAGAAGGTTCTGGGCTTAATTCAACACTGTCCTGAGGGCAAGATTCAGGAGAAGCTGGGAGATCATCCTCAGAACAAGACTGCTCAGTTCCCTGAAGGTGCGAGTCAATACTAGGCTGAGAGGTTAGGGAAGAACCTGATTCAGGAGGCAGTTCTGGGTCCTGTTCAGTATTCTGCGGGCTGACTTCAGGACTAATTCTGACACTAGACTTTTGGAAAGGGTCAGAGTAAGAAACAGCCTCCGAACTGCATTCTTCTAGGAACTTAAGGCATGAATCAAAATCAATTTGAGGACTGGCTTCAGAAATGGAATTAAAAATCAGTTCATTACATGAATCAGGAGTAAGTGGTCCTCTGGGTGAAAGTGCCTCATGATGAGGCAGGGGGCTGGACTCACGACTGCGCTGGGGGCTGGATTCACGACTGGCCTGGGGGCTGGACTCACGACTGCGCTGGGGGCTGGTCTCACGACTGGCCTGGGGGCTAGACAAACGACTGCGTTGAAGGCTGGACTCTGGGTCAGGCAGGGGGCTGGACTCATGACTGCGCTGGGGGCTGGACTCATGACTGCGCTGGGGGCTGGACTCACGACTACGTTGTGGGCTGGACTCACGGCTGGCCTGGGGGCTGGACTCACGACTGGCCTGGGGGCTGGATTTAGGATTAGGCAGGGGGCTGGACTCACGACTGCGTTGGGGGCTGGACTCACGACTACGTTGTGGGCTGGACTCACGGCTGGCCTGGGGGCTGGACTCACGACTGGCCTGGGGGCTGGACTCACGACTGCGTTGGGGGCTGGACTCACGACTGCGTTGGGGGCTGGACTCACGACTGCGTTGGGGGCTGGACTCACGACTGCGTTGGGGGCTGGACTCACGACTGCGTTGGGGGCTGGACTCACGACTGCGTTGGGGGCTGGACTCACGACTGCGTTGGGGGCTGGACTCACGACTGCGTTGGGGGCTGGACTCACGACTGCGTTGGGGACCGGACTCACGACTGTGTTGGGGGCTTGACTCACGACTGCGTTGGGGGCTGGATTTAGGATTAGGCAGGGGGTTGGACTCACGACTGCGCTGGGGACCGGATTCACGACTGCGTTGGGGGCTGGACTCACGACTGCATTGGGGACCGGACTCATGACTGCGTTGGGAACTAGTCTCAAGATGAAGCTGTAATCTGGATTTACAATAGTCCTGCTGGCTGGACTCAGATGTAGGTTGGGCACATGTTTCCTGACTAGATTGATTGCGGCTCTCTGTGTCCAAATTTTGCAAAACATTTAAACTGGGCTGTGAATTCTTGAGCTTGCATGTGCGCTCATGTCTCAGCAAGGCATTGCCGAGAAAGAAAGCCAAACAATACTGGCACGGAAAATAATCTACCATGGGTTTATTTATTCTGCGTCGAGATTTAGGAACAATTTCTCCATTTCCTTCACGTATAACGTCAATATTATGCTGATAATTGCCTTTGTTACGAAGTTGACCAAGTAAAAGCAGCCTTTCCTTGGATCCCTTTGGAATACTTAGTGCTTGTGCCACTTGTGGCTCATTCTTATGTCTCATCAACAGGTGCCGAGCTATTTTGCTGAAGGATTTCTTACAGTAGAAACAGAACTGTCTTTTCTGCTTTGACAATTTCTGACCACAATTGGATTGGGATGAGTTGGAAGAAGTATTACAGCTTGCCTCTGGACTTGAAGGTGACCCGGTCTGTGTCGCAATCTCTGCAGTGGAACTTTTCTTAGATTGGAAACTGGGTTTTTGGCATGACGATGATCTTAGAGATGACCCGACACCAATGTCCTCAACCGACTGTCCCATTGTGTCCAAATCCTCATCAGAGTTTATACTTAAAGAGTCCTGCTCATCATCAATCTGATTACATTTGGATCGAACCAAGATATCAGGGTCCATGCCGTGTTCACTTTTCCCACGTTTATCAATAGACAGGACCTTGGGCACAGGTTTTAACTTTGATCTCAAGCTGTAGGTTGAACTAAAGCCTGCATTTTGGCTGTATTGGTCAGTTGTTACACTAGATTTAGGGCTGAACTGAGGACTGGAACCCCCATTGCACTTGACAGCAGGTTGTGGACTTAATGCATCACTGTCCTGATGGAAAGATTCAGGAGAAGCTGGGAGGTCATCTTCAAAACTCAAGTCACGACTAGGCTGTGAGGTAGGATAAGGACTAGGTTGTGGGTTTAGTTCAGGACTAGACCTCACACTGGGTGGAAGGCACGAATCAACACTTGGATGATCAGTCTTTGGGATTGGATCAGAATAGTTAGTTTTTTGGCAAGATTTGGAGTAAGAATCTATTTCAGAAGTGCAGCTCTCCACAAACTGAAGGAGAGTCTCAAAACCAGACTGAGGGTTAGGTTCTGGATTGGAACTAACAGAGGATTGGTGGCTTAAATCAGCATTAGGGAGTGTCCTAAGATCAAGATCAGATCTTGCAGCGGTTTCAAAATGTTCTTGATTTGACTGTGGGACGGAATCAAGAATTGTTTTGATGGAGGTTTGGCGGCAATAATCAGGACTAGGATAGGGACTTTGAGGACTAAGACTGGATCCATCAGTGGTCTGACTGTAGTCTTCGAGGTCAGGCTGAAGGCTTTGGTCAGGACTAAGCTGATGGCATGATTCAGGACTAAGAGGTTGCTCAAGATCAAAATTAGTTGGAATGTAGGATTCACCACTGGGTTGACTAGGCTGTGGACTTGGTGTAAGATCAGATTCATCGCAAGACACAAGACTGGCTGGTTTCATGTGTTCAGGACTAGACTGAGAAATCTGAACAGTGTAGATGGCAAGAATGGGTCGAGAAGTGGTTTGTGTTAGTTGGACAGACGTTTCCAAACTAGATTGATGGCCCTCAGTGTCAAGTTCTTGCAATGCATTTGAAGATGATAGGAAAGTCCTCTTGATTCTGCACGAGCGCTCATGTTTTAGCAAGGCACTGCGAAGAAAGAAAGTCAGGCAATATTGGCAGGGCAGATACTCAATCACGGATTTGATTTCTTTTGCACGTTTTTTAGGAACAATCTCTCCATTTCCATTCTGAAGGACGTCAATGTTATGCTGGTAATTGCCTTCCTTGCAAAGCTCCTCAAGAAAGAAACGTCTTTTTTTAGATCCCTTTGGAAATCGTAGGGCTCGTGCTACAGCTGGTTTATTCGCATGTTGGCTTTCCAAATGTCTTGCTAATTTGCTATTGGGTTTTTTGCAGTAAACACAGAATTGCTGTTTGGTGCGCAAATTTCGACTGCCAACTGCTTTACGCGTTTCCACAGTTGTCGTTGAAGGTAACCATGAAGATAACTGGGAAGGATAGGGTGACCCAGATATGGAATGCACTTCAACCTGCTCATCATCAGATAGTATATACTCCACTTCGGCAAATTTACGGTTATCCACTGTTAACGGTTTTAAACGAGTGTTTGAGTGTAACTCTGAGCAGTCAGAGTCGCTGTCCAGATCTTCATTCAGGCTTTCTTCCACAGTATCTACCTAAACAAAGAGAAGAAATATATCTTTCAGCATTTCCTCTAAACCTTTCTAAATATACACACATAAATATATAAACACAATGATAATCTTACTGCTTATTATGCGTAACCCTTTAACGTCCTGCTCAACTCTTTCCACTATTACTAAAACAACCTTTACAATGAGTTTACAATAAGACAGACTAAAGACAATGTCTGAACTACTTAACAGACACTAGTTAAGACATTCTTAACCATCACATGTTTAAATAATGTCTCAATTCATTATTAGGGCATATTCTCACTTGACCGGACTTTCAAGTGAGAATATGCCCTAATAATGAATTGAGACCAGTGTCCGCACCAAGGTTCATGTCTTTGTTACTTTGTAAGTTTTAGATTTGATCCGGTTAGTTTCGGTTTCACTCTGCACTTTATTAACTGAGCACATTAAACAACTTTATTACTACATCCTGTTGCCATCATCAGCTACGTGGGTGGAGTCTCTCTATACTTCATATTAATAATTGGTTTGTAGAATGGTAGTTAGGGTTCGGTGAGCTGCTTTGTTTTTCAGGTGTTTCAGTGCTGAATTCTAGTGTTCTGTCAGAATCTGACTCCAATTCGCTTTCACACTTTTGCACCACAGCAGAATGAGTGTACAGGTTTCTCCACAGGTTCCTTTTATTTCTGTTAATAATCAACTGTTACAGTAAATTAATAAATTCCCAGTCTACTTGAGAATACCTTTTTTGGTTGGACCAAACTGTGGTCCTTTGGTTGGACCAAACTGTGGTCCTTTGGTCTGGACCATGGTTCAATAGAACAGGGCAGAAAACGCCTCTTGAAAGAACCAAACTTTGGTCCTTTGGTCCGGACCAGGGTTCAGTAGATCCAGACCAAGAATACCTCTTTTGTTCGGACTAATTTTTGGTCATTTAGTCTGGACAGTGGTTCAGTAGATCCGGACCAAGAACACCTCTTTTGCTCGAACCAAACTCCGAGCTTTTGGCCCCGAACACGGTTCGGTAGATCAGTGTCAGGAACACCTCTTTTGGTCGGACCAAACTCTGGTCCTTTGATCTGGACCACGGTTCAGTAGATCCAGACTAAGAAAACACCTCTTTTGGTCGGACCGAACTCTGGTTATTTAGGGTAAACTCACACTGAACATGGTTTGGTTGAAACGTGCTGGAGCATAGTAATGCCCCGCTAGCCTGCACTCACACTGCGTTTAAACAATCCGTGCCCGAGCCGCTTAGATCAACAATTACGTTGGCTACTTGGTTCAAGCCTGATTATTTTATTGACAGCATCATACCATGGGAATTTATCCTTTTTATCTGAGCTGCCAGATTTTAAAAGCACATCCTGCACCTTCAGATAGTGCATGTGCAGTTTCTTCATGTTGTCATGACACTGAACAGTGGATCTTTGGTATCCATGAGATAGGAGGTTTTCACGAATTTGACAGAATTCATCAGTGTTCTTGTGTCTACTGCACCTCTGCCGTAGAACAAAACCACCAGGTTTGTTCACAGGAACGTTATCTTGTTCCGTGCTTGGGCACAAATAGTGCTCACACTGCATGCGCACCTTGCTAGAGTCCAAGTGAACCATGCAAGAGTCCAAGTGAACCGTGCTCGGGCACAGCACGGATTGTCTATTGTGAGTACACCCTTTAATTAACATGACTTCCAACATTTGTATGCATTAAAATGTAGAAATATTTGTACCACTTTATAATAAGACTAACTTTATAAAGGGTTTATAAATGGTTTACAATTAGTTTATTAATGGTTACTAATTAGGTTGTAAATGCCTTAAAAATCATTTTTTAAGGCATTTTTAATCATTTTTTAATCATTAATAATCAGTTATAACACATACGTAGAAAGGGCTACAATGACCTGTTGTTTGCCAAATAGTGAACCCACAGCCATCTATATTGTTGCCCTCTCTACATGTGTGTTATAACTGATTATTAATGTTTTTTAGGGCATTAACAACCTAATTAGTAACCATTAACAAGCTAATTGTAAACCATTTATAAACCCTTTATAAAGGTAGTTTTATTATAAAGTGGTACCAAAATATTTAATAATGTCTTAACTGGTGTCAATTAATAATTTGTTTAGACGGTACTTAAATTACCAATAAATAAATAAAAAACCCTTATCGTAAAGTGTTTCCATAAACCTACTAGAGGTTGCTGTGATAGTCACCTGCCTTTTACCTATAGAGAAAGTACATTTTTATATTAAAGTTGAAGAGCAGGGCATTTGCTCTTTGACTTTTTACAAAATACACTTTATTTTTTATATTTGTGGTTTGTGTTCAAATTTTACCACAAATTAAAATCTCAGACAATTAATAAAAAGTGTACATTTCAAAAACGTACATCTTGCAAACAAGAAAAACATTTGTTCCTTTTCTTGTTGAGGATGTTAAAGGGTTAACAAAGCAGGGAAATAAAACCTACGCATGATATGACAATCACCCACAAGAAATTGAAAATAAAATTATTGATTTTTTCAAAGCATACTCTAACAATCTTCTGAGAAAACATGCAATAGTGGTCTAGCGCGAAAACCTCACAGCTGTCAAAACTACTGTTTTATTCTCAAACAAAACCCAAAAAAGGACAATTCAACTGTGGTTAGAGTACAATGTGGATGATGTTTTTTTTTTTATATAATTTGATTTTTTTTTTTTTTTCAGATGATGCAGTCAGGTTACACAATGCAAATACTGCATTATATTTGTAAACTTATACTTAAAGGGGTGACTCCGCCCTCAAAAAGCTCAAACTTTAAACTTTAAAAAGGCTGAAAAATGTGAGGTAGTTTGGGAGGGGCACTGGGTGATGTATGGGTTTAGAGGCGGGGCAGGAGGGAGCAGCAGTATGCCTCTGATAGTCGTGAGGGGTGGTATTATTAATTGACTGATTTGCATATTGTAACGTGTCTGCATATCACAGTAAACAGAAATATCATCCACGCCTATAGCACAGTTGAACCTAAGAGGGCGCTGCAGAGGCAGAAATGACCACAATACAAGTGTTTTTTTAAGGTTAGAAAATATAGGAAATATACAATTAATTTTACAGTTAATTTTAAAAAGACTGGTATGTTCAATTACTTCAAAGGAACACATTTCAGCTAATAATGAAAAATAATATACTTTAGGGTTTATTGGCTCTTTAAGCAATTGCTTAGGCAAAATAGCTCAAGTTTCTAAAACCAGTTGCGAACAAGGGCAGAAAATTTACATGCTGACCACTATAATTTCATTACTTCATTACATTAAATCAGAATGATAAATAAGATTTATCAAACTCACAAATGAATGAGATCAAATCTTTCCAGAGAATGGAATGTTAATATGTACATGTGGGTTAAAAGGCCTCAAATATAAGTAATAGAAAAGTGTTAGTGATGCGTATGACTGACAGTGTTTAACAATAATCTGAAGTCAATAATATAGATAAAAATACTGTAAACTAACTAGCTATGCAACACCAACATGCATTGGCCTAAAATTAATTTAGCTTAAAATCTAAGTGAAAACTAGTGACTAAAGCTAAGTACTAAAAACAAAAAGAGAAAATAATAAAAATAAAAACACACAATAAAAGATAATATGTGGAAACAAGATCATCTTACCTTGATAATGGGCTGAAAAAGGGTCCGTGCCGTACTGAACTGGCTCAGGGTTTCATCCGCAGGACTACGCTTTGAGTGAAGCTTTTGGAAATTTGTCTCATCCATCAGATATTTTAATCTATTTTATCTTAAATTTAGAATTTAGCACATCAGAAACAAAATGCATTGAAATGAAGCTGAGCTGTGTTCATACCGTTGTTCGCAACTTTCATTGCTGTCGTTGGAAATTGCTAAAATTGCATGTAATTGCTATATTTACGCTATATTTTTAAAAATAGTATTTTAAAAACTTTGACTAGGACAACTCATTTAAAAAACGATTTTGGAAGATCCCCTCTGACACACATTCTTAAAGTGGCGTGAAAAAGTATTTTCCCCCTTACAGATTTCTCTTGTTTTTGCATTTTTGTCATACTTACATTTTTCAGAATATCAAACAAACGTTAATTTGAGACAAATATAACCCCAAGTAAAACAAAAAGCACTTTTCCTTTAAAAAAAAGAAATTTCCTTTATTAAAAGAAAAAAAAAACTATTCAATCCAATCTAGCCCTGTGTTAAAATAAAAAGTGTTTGAACTAAATTCTTCCACAGAGATGTGAGAGACTTATTGGAAGTTATCGGTAGAGCTTGATTGCAGTTGTTTTTTACCTTTAAAGAATAAAATTGTCATTTAAAAAAGTGCTTTTTATATTTACTCATGTTTTCTTTGTCTGATACAAAAGTTTGTTTGATAACTGAAAAAATATCAGTATGACAAAAAAGCAAAATTAAAAGAAATTTGAATGGGGGCAAAATACTTTCAGGCCACTGTATATCTTACTATGTATATTTTAAAACATATTAATATTAAAACAACAAGTTAAATTGTGTGCAATAGACAGATGTGGTGCACACAAAACAAAGAAAGCAAATATAGGTGGAAGATACCAATTAATAAAATAAGCTTCACTACTGTAGCGAAATAAAATATTTATTAGCAATAATACATAGAGTTGAATGTAAAAAAGTAGCCAACAAATAAACCCTGTTACCAAGATTCCAGACCTACTGAAAACACCATGAGCTCTAACATTGTAAAAAGAACTGAGAGAAGAGGTGCTATGAAGAAAACTGTTATTTTCATCAAAGGAATGAAAGATATGAGAGAAATTATCAGTATTTCAAAAGGTTTCAGGAAAAAATACCTCATAAATAAACCCTAAAATCAGTTTTGTTCACACTTACCCGCTTTACTCTCTTGCGCCGTTTTGATGGTGACCTCTGAACCTTTTCCGAGTCGCAATTATATGATTCTGTAAAACATGAAATTGCAAAAATTACAAAACAAAAAAAAAAACAAGAAAACAAACAAAGAAAAATATTGTATTGTATTTAATCGGCTTAAATTGTGAAATTGTTATTTTTACATAACTGGTTTAACACAAATATTAAATATTAGGTTGTTGCTGTCAATAAATTTGCATTAGCCATAGCTTCATGGATTTTATAGGGCTGAAACATTTTTAAATAATAATATCGACCAATATTTTACACTTAAATTTTGTACAATAACATTCTTTACCTAAAGCTTTGCTGACATACCAAAATGGGAACAGTTACACTTCTTGAACCCAAACACAACGATTGCATTAAGAGTAAAGCTTACTCAACTAAGTAAAGAAAAAAATACTTTAAGAAATGAAGAGTCACAGCCAAACAATCAAAAACATTATAATGATAGAACTGACACTCATCAGCACCGCCCCAGGAACGGACGAGCAAGAGTTTCCTCTGTTGTACTGGATAAGTTCATCAGAGTTACCAGCCGCAGAAACTACAAGTTAACACACAGCTCCCCAGATAAGAGCTTCTGAATAATGAGAGAAGCTGTAAGATAAGAAGTGCTGTAAGATTTTGTGGGAAAACAAAACTGCACTGACTTTAGAACACAGTGGATCAACACCAGCAGATGACAGACATGTCTCTCCAATCCATCACTGATTGGTGGAAACTTCACACTAAACCTCGAGCAGTTTGGACTGTGTGTCTCTCCACTCTTCCTCCAGACTCTGATCCCTTGATTTCCTTTAAATGAAATGTAAAATTTACTGATGATCAGTGATGGTTTGGAGAGTCATGTCTGTCATCTGCTGGTGTTGATCCACTGTGTTTTATTATCAAGTCTAAAGTCAGTGCAGTTTTGTTTTCCCACAAAATCTTACAGCACTTCATATCTTACAGCTTCCCTCTACTACTGACAACTTTTATGAAAATGCAGATTTCATTTTTCAGCAGGATTTGGCACACTGCCCACACTGCCAAAAGCACCAATTGGTCTTATATATTATGTAATTTTCTGAGACACTGATTTTTGGGTTTTCATTGGCTGATTGGCATGTATGTATATTTTCTGAACTGGTTTAGAGGAATACTAACCAATAGGAAAGTCCTGCTCTAAGTCTAGCTGGTCAGGTGATGTGGAGGCAGGAGGTTCACTGGTTGGTCTCGTTAACTGAGATACAGGAAGTGATACAGGCTTTAGATTGTGTGAAGAATCCTCTGTATCTGCCCAGCTGAAGGGTGTGGACCGGGCCTCTGACTCCAGGTCCCCGCTGTAGGTGCTGCCCTGGTCTGAACGGGTAAAAAAAAAAAAGATAAATTTATTTAATGAGATTAAATACAAAAAAATTTGATTACTCTCAACCTGAACACATCCGTACCTCCATGAGACACAGGTCTGTCTTTGCTCTTTTCCGTATCTTCATCCTCCACAGAGCTTTGAGAGGGAACGCTGCTTTTGGTGACGCTGTGCTGTGTGGACGCTGAGGGAGGAGGAATGACCATCGGTACGGGAACCTGGAGCACAAACACATACAAAAAATAAATACAAAAAATAAGAGAGCACTTACAAATGATGATTTTCTTTGATTTTACCAAATTAAAAACCTCTGGAATATAATCAAGAGGAAGATGGATGATCACAAACCATCAAACCACCAAACTGAACTGCTTGAATTTTTGCACCAGGAGTAAAGCAGCATAAAGTTATCCAAAAGCAGTGTGTAAGACTGGTGGAGGAGAACATGATGCCAAGATGCATGATTAAAAACTGTGATTAAAAAACAACCAGGGTTATTCCACCAAATATTGATTTCTGAACTTGATTTTGATTTCTGAAAACTTTATAAATATAAACTTGTTTTCTTTGCATTATTTGAGGTCTGAAAGCTCTGCATATTTTTTTTTGTTATTTCAGCCATTTTTAATTTTCTGCAAATAAATGCTTTAAATGACAATGCCAGGATTCATTCTCACCAAGAACTTTACATTTTTAGCACTATTAGGCACACTATCGATAAAGGCACACCAGATTATAAGATGCATTTTATTCGACATTAGTAGCTAGTATTAGGAAGAGGGGTTGTCGTCAAGTTTTCCTTCTAATTTAGCAGATAAAGCTAAACTAAGCAAACAAAACTGTAATTTTTAAAATATTCTTAAAGTAAAATGAGTGCTGGATGTTAATCTACACAGATTTCTCTCCTGAAAACTGTTTTTTTGGAAGAGTAAAGTGCTTTCATTTACTTACAGTAAGCTTAGATTTCCACTAAAGCTGGAAAATTAGCATTAGCGGCTAATTGCTAGTCGCTAATGCCACCAGACATCGCTACACTGTGTTCTGGTAGGCCAGGGCGATATTAGCCAGCGGTTCTTCCCATGTAGCTTCTTTAACATGGTAAACGTGCAGACTACAGTCCGATATACTCACTTTTGATCGGTGAAAAAGCTAGCACTTAGCTGTGGCTAGCGGCTAATGTTAATGCTGCTCCAGCAGTGCTGCTAGCCGGGGTTAGCAACAGGCTACAGGCCGATAATACTCACCTCTGAATGGTGAAAGAGTGCTTAGTGTGGTTAGCGGCTGATGCTAATACTGCTTCAGCCTTAGTGCTGGAGAAACTTTACTGAATCTCCTGTATAACTCTGTACTTCAGCAGAGTGGCTTTACTGCTCCTTAATACCTGACTGGTAGAATTCATACATAAGACGCACTAGATTTTTGGACAAATTCAAGGAATTCTAAGTGCGCCTTAGAGTAAGAAATAATTTTTGGATAAATGTTGTGACTTTGCAGATGCTTAAGTAAACGATGCCATAGTGCAGGGGTCACCAACGTGGCCCGCAAGGACCTTATGAGTAGCCCGCAGGCCTGTTCTAAACATATAATTAATTATTAATAGTAATAACATTTAATTAAGGGTAAATTAAGCAGTTTTGTGATTTCACAAGTGTGTATCAAACTGGTAGACCTTCGCATTAATTGGTACCCAAGAAGTAGCTCTCAGTTTCAAAAAGGTTGGTTACGCCTGCCATAGTGATTGCATAAGGTACTCAAAGCCAAAGGCTCTCCAACAGAATATTTTAGGGTTTATACACTTTTTAACCAATAAATCCATGATTTTTTCAGGACTTTTCAGGCCTTCAAGCCAACATCATTGCAGATATTGACAATAAAAAAACAAAAACAACTATAACTATAATTAAAATTGATCATAGTAGGTCTAAAATGAATCTGACACACAAGCTTTAATAATAAAATGTGTGTCAGATCCAAAGAGCTAAATATGAATTACTAATAACTATAAAGTGACGTATTTGCTATTTTAAAATATGATTTTCTCCTTCGATAAACAGTAACGCAAAGATTTATAGAGCAAACTTTCATGACTTTTCCAAAACTTTCTTGGTATTTCTATTTTTCCAAAACTTATCCAGACCTGAAAATTGCTATTTTCAAATTTCATGACTTTTCCAGGTTTTTATGACCGTATGAACCCTGATATTTGTGTGACTCGTGGTGATTTTATACATGAATTTATTAGAGAAAAACACACTGCTGTAAGAGAACTGAAGCTGAGTGAGGGGGGTGGAGGAACCTACGGGCAGAGGGAGTCCCACGGGCACTGGTGTGAACTGAGAGTACAGGTGCATGGGCACAGGAATGTAGACGGGCATCGGAATGGGCACAGGAACCGGCACCAGCTTCACCTTCTCTCCATTTTCATCAATTACTGAAAAAACAGCAAAAGAGAGAGAGAGATAAATATCTGTAACACTTTATAATAACTTTCATTAATATATTTTTAACTAATGATCAGTAGATGTGAACAAAGCAGTAGTTCATCAGATTTTGAATATTAACAAATGCTCAAACATGACACTGCACAATAATTTAAGGCATCCTCAGTGTTAATAGTTCCTTGTTCTGTTTATGTAATTTTTTTATGTTGAAGGCATAAAACATGTGATAATTGTGATATCAGAAGTGATTTAAAAAAAATGTATATTGTGAAGGTCAATTCTTGGAAGTACACACTGGAAAAATAAAGAATTACAAAAAAAAAAAAAAAAAACGTTAGCAGATCATTAGCTCATCAGAATTTGAACATTAAAAAATCGCTAATAAATAGGAAATTTAAACCGGGCAAATGTTTATCAATTGCAGTTCATGTTGCCAATGCATTCATTAGTATTTAAAAATGTAATAGCATTTTTTTAGTTTCTAAAAATGTAAATAATAACAGTTATTAAGCATTATTCAATGGTATATTAATGAAAGTTATTATAAAGTGTTACGGAAATTTCTCTAGGACCATCAAAGAAAGAAAAATAAGCAAATAAATACAGTACCAGTCAAAAGTTTAGACGCAGCTCTTCTTATTCAGATTTTTTTACATTATACATTTGATACTAAAGTCTATATAAAGACATAAAATGAGAAGATAAAAATCCTCACCTGTTTCAAACAGTGATTTGGGAGGATCAAGGTTGCACTGGATGGCCTGCTCTTCAATGATTGGTTTACACATCAGCGCTTTATTCTTCAGCATCCGCCGCTGATGAGGGCCGGCGTTCACTGCAGCATCGGTTTGGGTACTGGCCTGAGAGATGAACAAGACAGATTTAACAAAATTACTAATGTTTTATTACATAGTATTATATTAAAGTTCCAAATTACAAAGTTTTAAAACCCTATAGTAAAGAAAACCCTATAGTACTATAGTAGATTTTTATTGTACCTTATATAATAGCAGTAATAATAATAATAGGGCCATTTGAAATTAAGACGTTAAGGTTTTAATGCATGCAATACATCTGGTAACTAACATACATATTTTTTCTATTATCAAAAATTTATTATTTTAACTAATTAAATCCTTTTACAGACCCTGGCAACATTTCTTTAGCTTTACTATAAAATTACAGTTCAATTCATTTGGCTCCCCTCTCAAAAACACAAGGAAATATCTGCATTTAATTTTGTAATCAAGATTTTAAAACACAATTAATCACAATACTGTTGTGATTCACAAAATATATATTTTTTATAAATATAACTTAATTTTGCCTAACACTAACTTTTTTTTAGACATTTTTTTAATATTCTTTATTAAAAGCTTAGTTAAAAAAAAACAAGTGAGATTAATCATGATTAATCACAGAATTCCGTTGCAATTAATCTGATTAACTTTTTAATTGATCGACCACCAATTAATTAGTTATCTTTAAAATTAACTGATTTTTTATATATAAAAAACAAAAGACAAAGACAAAATGAAGATCAAAAAATAAGAGTTTGATTCCTGTATCTTCTGAGAAACTAATATCAAAATACAAATCGAAATTAACAGTTTTGCACAAACAGAAACGAGGCATTTTAAAGACTTTTGGGGAATTAATTTAAGACATTTTAAGACAAATTTATCACTTTTTTTAAGGACAATTTATGGTTATAATGCAGACCCTATGTAAAATACTGTGTGTGCATGTATGCATGTGTGTGTGTACTCACATCACCAATGACTTTTGAGCTGGCATTAGAGGTTGGAAGAGCTCCTGTTAAAAAAGAAGAATTTAAATTTACACTTTACACTGTTTAATTAAATACAGCAGCAACACTTTCACAGGAACAGAAATGATCTCAGCCTGTAAAATCATCATACACTTACTTCCAGCACAATAACTGCTATTATTCTGCTGATGCTGAAGCACCTCTACACTTGATATAATCATTTTGAGACCACTATATAGCAATATAATGAAATTACACCCATTAAAGAGCAATACAGTTAAGAAATGTGTTACTGAACATGAGATGCATAAATATCCAAAGTAAATAAAACAAAAAACACTGTTTCTAATCAACAGCTTGGGCTGTCTTCACTCAGCAAACAATACAGTGCATTTTCAATACGGTCATGACCTGATCCTGTATGTACAATTGAGCAATAATAAAAATAATAATGAGTGCTAAAATGTTAATAAAGAAAGCAGTGCCAATATTACACGTTATAGCAGGAGCCTTGAGTGTAATATTGTGATTATACCACAGTTATATTACCTCTGTTTATTGAAAGATTTTAAAAAGTTAAAGAGAAGGAGAAAATAGGATCTGTTTGGTTATAAACTCCACCAGTTAAAATAGTTCCATTGCTGCTCTGTTTGTAGCTGCTGTGCTGTTTGGTTTGTAAGCGCTGCATCGTTGCTAGGTTACTTGTATGTTGCGGAGTAATACATGGAGAGCTTCGGTTACAGTGCATTACCAGCTGATAACGGCACTCATAGAACGCCTGAGCCTTTCGCTCATGCCCACTGTCTCTCTCTCTCTCTGTCTCTCGCTTACTCTGTCTGTCCCTCTCTCTTTCACTCGTGCCATCCGTCTGTCTCTCTCTCTCTCTTTTGCTCACGCCATCCGTCTCTCTTTCGCTCGTGCCATCTGTCTGTCCCTCTCTCTTTCGCTCACTGTCTCTTTCGCTCGTCACATCCGTCTGTCTCTCTCTCTTGCTTGTGCCATCTTTGTTTCTCTCTCTCTCTTTCGCTCACTCTGTGTCTCTCTTTCGCCCACGCCATTTCTCACTTTTTTTTTGCTCACGCTGTCTGTCTTTTTCTCTTTCGCTCATTCTTTCTGTCTCTCTCTCGCTCACTTTTGCGCCATCTGTCTTTTTCGCTCACTCCGTCTCTCTCTCTTTCGCTCACTCTCTCTCTGAGATATTACAGTACAGCACAAAATGATCTAGTCTGCCAGATCTAAACCACACGACATTATTATTATTATTACTGCTTCTCACAATAATACTGGGAATTCCAGCTTTATTTTTTATTTTAATTCATTTAAAGGGATTGACATCACTCATATCATTTAATTTTATAAACCTAATACTGATATTTCTTAAAAAGAACTCAATTACTGAAATGCATCCAGTAAGATGTAATATTTCCAGTTTTAGTAGGAAGTAATTCTGTTGTTGACAGTAGGAGAGAACCTATGTTTACAACATTACATCTGAAAAAACTAAAAATGATTATAATAAAGATTGATTGTTATTAAGTAGTTAATAAAGGTGAGGCTATACAGAATGACCAGCTTTTTACATTTTTACCCAAACAAACCGTGGGGTTTATACTGAGGTGTGAACCGAACCGTGAATTTTCTGTACCGTTACAGCCTTCTACTAAACCCCTACTAAATACTGATACCTACAGAATATGAGCGTACCTGTGAGAGCAGTGTTACCAGCCAGAGCAGAGGCCAGGGAAACCACGCCCCCGATGACGGGCATGTCTTTAGAGAGGGACAGCGGGGCCTGAGCTGCGGTGGCAGCAGTTGTACCTGCAGGGGTGAGATATAAGAAAAAAAAAAACCAACGTGTGAAAATTCATTACCAGACCCAGCAATTCCATTTACTGCATTTAGCAGGAGGTCTTACACTGCGGTGATGTATGTGTGTCTCCTTACAGAACCTAAAGCCCCTGATTTTAGCTGACTTCCCCCACTAGCTCAAATTTGAGAGGGGCACTGAGTGATGTATGGGTTTAGGGGCGGGGCAGGAGTGAGAGCTGACCGTGTGCCTCTGATAGCGAGATATGAGATTGAGTATTTTGATTGTGTGATCTGCATATTGTCTGCGAACCAAAGTACACGGAAAAATCATCCTCACCTATACCACAGCTGAACCTGAGGCTGATAACAATAAAAGTGTTTTTTTTTAAAGGTTAGGAAATGTTTATACAAATTTTGAGTAGAACTGGTATGTTTTATTATTTCATTATTCTTAAAAATAAACACATTTCAGTTATTAATGGGAAAAAATATGGTTTAGGGTTCAGCAGCTCTTTAACTCTTGATTTTCCTATAAGTTACGCATACGGAATAAAGCCTAAGAGCATCTCTACAGGACAGTGTGTGAATCTGGGTTCTATTTATCTCACCTTAATTATTCAATCCTCCTAAGACACTATCTAGCTTGCCATCAGCTGCCATAATTTGTCTTGCTCTCTCTGTGTGGGTACAGTAGGTGGCGCTCTCTCTTTCCTCTCATCACTCCTAGGGTGATGTGGATCAGCACAAGGCTGCGTCTGTGAGCTGATGTATCAGAACAGAGTCGCTGCGCTTTCCTCCGAGCGTCAGTGCTTTGATGCTACTCTAATGATAAGGGGAGTCATAATGACTGTGCTGGGAAACTGGCCTTGTAAATTAGGGAGAAAATTAGATAAAAATAGAAATAATAGAAATAAACATACTAAATGACGTAGCTTCTGATAAAAAATTATGATGGCCACATATGTTTTATATTTTGATAGGATACAATGAAGTCACGATTTATGAGTTATGATGTGCAAAACTTTTACTTTTTATTTCATTTACTTTTTGCATTAGTAGAAACATCAACTTTGTGCAATACTGCTCATTTGAAGTGCTGCTTCAACACGAAGACAAGACAGAAGTTAGAAAAAAACACAAACATTTTGTATTTACTGTTCATTCACAATTGCATGAACATTGCACGAAGCATCAAACATTTCAGCATTCACGACACATTTGTTTTATTTATTATATAAATATATATTTTTATTTACACCTATGTGTGAAATGCAGCGTAACAGTTGCGTTCTCCCTGTAAGCAGAGGAACACCTCGCAGGTAACACATCGCACTCGAGTTTTCCCCGAGCAGCCTTTCACTCTGCAGCGCACTGCATTCTTCATGTTCACCACCTCTGGCAGATGTGCATTAGACCTCCTGCGGAACGAGACGTGGGGCAACGCCTTCGCCGGACGCCTTCTTTTCCCTTCCACGAACACGTCCGGTTCATCCTGTTCTGAAAAGCCAGAGCTGTCGTTGGCATGCTGAGCCAGGAAGGTGGTGGCCACTTCCATTCGAAACTCAAGGAACTGCATGATGCTCTTTTTCGGCGTGCCACGTTCAGTCAGGTCTTTACGGTAGAGCAGCCAGCTGTTGGCTAAAGCCAGGTCGGTGAAGTACATCAGCATCCTCAGCGTCCATTTCTTCGTACTGCCGCTCATGTGATAACAACTCATCATTCTATCTGCAAGTTCGACTCCACGCGTCTTGGATTTGTATTCGCTGACGATGTTCGGTCGCGAGATGGTCACGTACTGTTTCAGCTTTTTGTTCCAACTCTGGCAGATGTCTTCTGGCTCTCTACCGTGAACAGAAGAAATCATCAGCACTGGTTTACGGTCGTACCATTTCACCACGCAAATCTTCCCATCCTTGGTGGTCACTTGTGCTGAGAAACCCATTCCGTCCTTTCTTAATCTTTCATTAGTTGGCAGCTTCTGTACTGCTGCAGCGACGCGATTCTTCTTAACCGTACCCGTTACGTACATCTGCTTCTTCAGCATGAGTTCCAGAACTTGGATGGAGGTGAAGAAACGACCACAATAGATTTTTGTATTGGGATGCAGAGTTTGAGAAAGGCGGTCCGCCACCAAGCCTCCCAGATCCAGATGCAGATCGCCTGGTTGCTGCTGAACCTGCTCAAGTAGTGCATTTGCACCTTGATAAACGTCGAAGTCCAGCACGATACCGTCTTCTGTCGCACAAACGAAATTTTTAATGCCGACTGGATTCGGTTTCATCGGTAGAAACTGTCGTGACGGACAGGCTCCCGTAAACGGAATCATCTGCTCATCGATGGAAACGCATTTTGGACGAGTTTGAGATCTGCAGCCTTTAAGAACGCGATTCAGAAATGGCCTGACCTTCCAAAATTTATCGCGCTCTCTCAGATCGTCTGGAACGTCATCATCGACGAGCACTTTGAGCGATCGCCTCAATCTGAAGAATCTGTCGCGTGTGAACTTTTCAGTGATGGCTGGGAATTTTAAAGTTTTGAACCAGTACATACGGATGGAAGGATAAGGAACGCAAGACATTAAAATACAGGCACCGAAATAGTGATAGATTTCATCAGTCGACGTGTTTAGAGGGATCTCACATCTAGCCAGCGATGTAGCGTTAGAACAATCTGCTATCATTTTCATTAAATCTTTATCTATATACTGTTCTATGTAGTCCAGCGGCGTCCAGCTCTCTCTGTTCTGCACCATTTCCTCCTCATGCTTAAACTGGACTTCTTGAATTGGTTTTAAAGTAGAAGAAGTCCTCCATCGTAATCCACGCTCTTTCTCAAACTGTTCTCGACGGCTTGGTCCTGGTGGGGTTGTCTCTTCGGGGACATCGTTCGAGACGTCAGCCTCGTCTTGCTGCGTCAGAGAGAGACGTCTACACAGTTGTGATCTGTGATTGTGAACGTCGCAATCTGAAACCTGATCATCTTCGTATTCATCTCGGTGACGTTTGAGTCCACCAATAAGCTGAGAGGACTGAGGAAAGGGGTCCTCACACCCACTACTGTCCTCCTCTTCCTCACTGCTGCTGATCGGCTCCTGTTTTGGGGGCTGATACTGAGGATCCCCCACGACATCATCCATGTCTGATAAATCTTCAACCTCTGAATTCTCTCCACCAATTAACCCCAGTATCTTCAGTGCTTTTGGAGGAGAATGACGCTCTGGAGACAAAAAAAAGAATAATCATAATGAGAACAATCAAATAATTAAAAAAGATAAATATATATATATGCAGATGCATTTATTACAAACATGTTATACAGCTCTGGAAAAAATAAATAAATAAGAGAGCACTTCCGTTTCTGAATCAGTTTCTCTGATTTTGCTATTTATAGGTATAAGATTGAGTAAAATTAACATTTTTAAAAGGTTTTATTCCTCAAACTATAAACATTTTTTTGGAATCTGGGAGAACTTATTTGCAGAAATCAGAAATGGTTGAAATAAGTTCATATTCATAAAGTTTTAAGAGTTCAGAAATCAATATTTGGTGGAATAACCCTGGTTTTTAATCACAGTTTTTTATGCATCTTGTCATCATGTTCTCCTCCATCAGTCTTACACACTGCTTTTGGATAACTTTATGCTGCTTTACTCCTGGTGCAAAAATTCAAGCAGTTCAGTTTGGTGGTTTGATGGTTTGTGATCATCCATCTTCCTCTTGATTATTTTCCAGAGGTTTTTTTTATTTGGTAAAATTGAAGAAACTCAAATTTTAAGTGGTCTCTTTTTTTCCAGAGCTGTATATGCTGTTTTTTTCTTCCTAAAACATGCTAAAATACAATTTCACTCTCACATTACGTTGCTAGCATATACGATGACTTGTCAACTTAACTAACAAAACTAAGTCCACATATGTGTACATGTTTTTTTTTTTTTTTTATCCCATTTTCTTCCCAATTTACACGGCCAATTACCCAACTCACTCAGTAGGACTCACAGCAATTCGGTTCTGACACATCAGCTCACAGACGCAGCCTTGTGCTGATCCACATCACCCTAGGAGTGATGAGGGGAAAGAGCGCCATCTACTGTGCCCACCCAGAAAGAGCAAGACCAACTGTGCTCTCTCAGGACTCCGGCAGCTGATGGCAAGCTGCATGACCGGGATTTGAAACAGCGAGCTCCCGATCATAATAGCAGCGGTTTAGACCACTGGACCACTCGGAGCCCCGTGTACATCATGTTAAATGACAAGCTAAATTGTATTTTGTAAAAAAAAAAAAAAATAATAATAATAATAATAAAACAAATAAAATTTGACTTTCATAACAAAACATTGAGCGCTTTTATATATTTACCTGGTTGACGTTTGTATCGGGAGTTCCCATCTGAACTTCTGGGTGTGTTGTCAGCCATCTTGAATCGAAACTGTAACGTGTTATACTCTTCTGCCACCCCTAGGGGACAGTACAACGGCCTCATAAGAGGATACCAGGCCCTTGTAGAGCAAAATTTAGTGTTGTGGTCTAGACATTTGAAAAAGGTGATGTCCACACATGTTGCTTTAGGGTAAGTGCTGGAGATAAAACTAAAATAGCTCCTTTTAAAAGTGTATTTTTGATTCTAAAGCTCTGTTAAATCAATTATGTTTAATAGAACTGATTTCAAAATGTTTTACTCAGGGTTCTTACACTTTTTAATCAATAAATTATGATTTTTTTTCATGACTTTTCCATGCCTTCAAGGGAAATTTTCATGACCACATGATTTTTAAAACATCAGTGCAGACATGGACAACAAAACAAAAAATAAACTAAAACTATAACCAAAATTTATTACAGTAGGCCTAAAATGAATCTGAAAAATGACAAATTTTAATAATAAAGTGTGTGTCAGATCCTGAGAGCTCCATGGTGTAGAGCTTAAATTACTGAATTAATTCTGAGCTGATGTATTTGTAGCTCAAAATAGATTCTTAATCAATAACTTGCACTGTCTCTCCCTCTCTCTCACTCGCTTAGTCTCTCACTAACTTACTATCCATCTGTCTCACTGTCTCTCGCTAACTCACGCCATCTCTCTCTCTCTCTCACTGTCTCTCGCTAACTCACGCCATCTCTCTCTCTCTCTCTCTCTCTCTCTCAGTCTCTCGCTAACTCACGCCGTCTCTCTCTCTCTCACTGTCTCTCGCTAACTCACGCCATCTCTCTCTCTCTCTCACTGTCTCTCGCTAACTCACGCCATCTCTCTCTCTCTCTCTCTCACTGTCTCTCGCTAACTCACGCCATCTCTCTCTCTATCTCTCTCACTCGCTAACTCATGCCATCTCTCTCTCTCTCTCTCACTCACTGTCTCTCGCTAACTCACGCCATCTCTCTCTCTCTCACTGTCTCTCGCTAACTCACGCCATCTCTCTCTCTCTCTCTCTCTCTCTCACTGTCTCTCGCTAACTCAAGCCATCTCTTTCTCTCACTGTCTCTCGCTAACTCAAGCCATCTCTTTCTCTCACTGTCTCTCGCTAACTCACGCCATCTCTCTCTCTCCCTCTCTCTCAGTCTCTCGCTAACTCATGCCATCTCTCTCTCTCACTCTCTCGCTAACTCACGCCATTTCTCCCTCTCTCGCTAACTTGCGCAGTCTCCCTCTCTCTCACTCGCTGTCTCGCTAACTCACGCTATCTCTCCCTCTCTTTCTCACTAACTCACGCCGTCTCTCTCTCTCACTGTCTCTCGCTAACTCGCGCCGTCTATCTCTCTCTCACTGTCTCTCGCTAACTCACGCCATCTCTCTCTCTATCTCTCTCACTCACTAACTCATGCCATCTCTCTCTCTCTCACTGTCTCTCGCTAACTCACGCCATCTCTCTCTCTCTCACTGTCTCTCGCTAACTCACGCCATCTCTCTCTCTCTCACTGTCTCTCGCTAACTCACGCCATCTCTCTCTCTATCTCTCTCACTCACTAACTCATGCCATCTCTCTCTCTCTCACTGTCTCTCGCTAACTCACGCCATCTCTCTCTCTCTCACTGTCTCTCGCTAACTCACGCCATCTCTCTCTCTATCTCTCTCACTCACTAACTCATGCCATCTCTCTCTCTCTCACTGTCTCTCGCTAACTCACGCCATCTCTCTCTCTCTCACTGTCTCTCGCTAACTCACGCCATCTCTCTCTCTCTCACTGTCTCTCGCTAACTCACGCCATCTCTCTCTCTCTCACTAACTCACGCCATCTCTCTCTCTCTCTCACTGTCTCTCGCTAACTCACGCCATCTCTCTCTCTCTCTCTCTCTCTCTCACTGTCTCTCGCTAACTCACGCCATCTCTCTCTCTCTCTCACTGTCTCTCGCTAACTCACGCCATCTCTCTCTCTCTCTCTCACTAACTCACGCCGTCTCTCTCTCTCTCTCACTGTCTCTCGCTAACTCAAGCCATCTCTCTCTCTCACTGTCTCTCGCTAACTCACGCCGTCTATCTCTCTCTCACTGTCTCTCGCTAACTCACGCCATCTCTCTCTCTCTCTCTCTCTCTCAGTCTCTCGCTAACTCACGCCATCTCTCTCTCTCTCTCTCACTGTCTCTCGCTAACTCACGCCATTTCTCCCTCTCTCGCTAACTTGCGCAGTCTCCCTCTCTCTCACTCGCTGTCTCGCTAACTCACGCTATCTCTCCCTCTCTTTCTCACTGTCTCTCGCTAACTCACGCCATCTCTCTCTCTCTCTCTGTCTCTCGCTAACTCACGCCGTCTCTCTCTCTCTCACTGTCTCTCGCTAACTCACGCTATCTCTCCCTCTCTTTCTCACTGTCTCTCGCTAACTCACGCCGTCTCTCTCTCTCTCACTGTCTCTCGCTAACTCACGCTATCTCTCCCTCTCTTTCTCACTGTCTCTCGCTAACTCACGCCGTCTCCCTCTCTCTCTAACTTACGCCATCTCTCTCACTCACTGTCTCTCGCTAACTTGCACTGTCTCCCTCTCTCTCTCTCTCTCTCTCTCTCTAGCTAACTCACGCCATCTCTCCCTCTCTCTCTCACTCATTGTCTCTCGCTCTCTCACTGATTGTCTCTCGCTAACTCGCGCCGCCTCCCAATCCCTCACTCGCTCGCTCTGTCTCTTGCTAGCTCGCACAGTCTCTCTCACACTCTCTCATCCCTCGTAAACTTGTGCTGAAGTTTCAGAAAGATGTAGTCTCTTATGGTGACATTATGAGAATGAGATTACTCATGTCGCTTACAATTTAGGAAAAAGGTATTGACAAAAGTATTTTTTGATTGTCAGTATTGAATTTAAAATATCGTATTGGAAATTTTTAAATAACCAGTCCTGTTCACACTGTTTCAGTATAATACTGAAAGGTGTACAACTATTTTTAGTTTAGATAGAAACCGAGAAGCATTATAATGAAAAACATGCATGAAGCTGATTTCAGTGTACCGTTGCTGATGGGCTGGTCCGGGATAATGCTCTTACAGCAGAACTGCAGCACACAGTGCAGGTTACAGAAGTGCTTTATCGTCCCGTCCCACTTCAGGCTCTCGCTGAGCGTGCCCTGAGTCTTACAGCCGTAACACTTCGCCATCTGAGAACACAAACAGGGAGCACCAGTGAGAATTATACACAGTAAAGAACAACAGGAACAACAAGTCTCTGTAGCATTATTTATCTCTCTCTCAAAATATCTGAGGCAGGTAACTTTCTTGGGGCAGACCTGATGAGTACCAGTTTCATCGCATAATTTTTCGCATCAGTTCAGCACAGCTGTTAACTGAAAGCCTCAGTAACAGTATTACAGTATTTGTGAAAAATGCAGTATGTGACAGTATGTGAAAATGCATAGTCCTAATATTTTAAGTTTCTTTGATTTTAGTCATAGTGCGGTGCTGACCTCATAAAACAGGACGGTGTAGAGGGACATGCACTCCTCCGTGCAGAACTCCTCCAGCTTCCCCCCGAAGTGGTTCTGGATGGTGTTGTGGGTCATGTTGCTGCAGTAAGCACACACCCTGCACTGAGCGCCGTGCTGTTTGGAGAGTTCGTGCTTAAAGAGCAGTTTGCAGCCTAAAACAGAGAAAAAGAGGAGAAAACAGATTAAAAAAAGAGCCTGGAGACCAAAGCTCAAACCAATTATTCATTTATACCACATCCACTGCTTCTATTGTCCTGTAACAAATGAAAGAACTAGGGGTGAAACGATAACTCGAGTAATTCGAGTTACTCGATTAAAAAAAATGATCGATTAATTTTCTGTGCCTCGAGTAATCATTTAATTAATTTTAAAATTCAGAGCACGGAATTGAGCGCGGACTTTTAATGTGAAACAGCGCGCTTAGAGTTACATCACCCACTCACAGGAAGCAGGAAGTGGAGGAGGACGAGGTTTTTGAAGAGGAGCGCAGGTTAATTTAATTTATAACAAATGAATGAGATTAACATTAATGTGCCTTAATAACAGAACGACTGTTCTGTTACTGGAGGGCTGATTATTATTAATACTGTATAATGTGTGTGTGTGATTTGTTTATTACAACAGAGACAATTTCTAGATCTTAATACAGGTTTTATATAATCAGTAAACACAGCTCTGTGGAGTTAAATATAAATAAATACATGTTTAAGTTAGCTGGACATAAACTTACTGTATAGTCATTTAGCTAAGATGTACAACATAAAGCCAATATTTATGCCTTTATTATTGATTAATGTCCTATATTTAATACTTACAAGAAATCCTAAGCTGAAATAATTTAACTTAATTTAGTAATGAATAATTTACTAAATTACTACTTGTGGTATTTATGTCTACTTTGTGTTTTATTTATTTATATTTGTGTTTGCAATGTTGAAATGTATGTTGTGAATTTAAAAATTAAACCAATTGGTCATTCATTATTAAGTAAAATTTCTTATTTAATGAAATCTCTTATTTTATGTTTTATCCGATTACTTGATTAATCGAAGCGATTTTTCTGTAGAGTACTAGATTACTAAAATAATCGATAGCTGGAGGCCTAGAAAGCACCCTTCAAGAACATGGTACACATTGACCAAATACATACATGAAAAAATAAAGACCAAAAAACTGCTTAATTAGCAGCTACTACTGGTTAGCTAAACTTAGAACATCATATCTCTTCAAAATACGAGTGATGCAACAATTATTCATTATTATTAGGGGTGTGATGGTAGATTACGACTGGGCGATATTGTAAAAAAATATATAAATTCACCTTCGCAGCAGAAGGGGCGGAGCTTGTGCTCGTACATGGTGATGTCCTTGAGGATTTTCTCCTCTTTGCAGTATTCACACGTAGCTTTCACATCTTTCTCCCTCTTATAAGAGTCACAACACAAGCGTGAGCAGAAGAGACCCACGTGATTCTGAAACACACGCAAGAACACAACAACAGGATCAGAAGAATGCTTTAGGATTATCAATAAACGTATAATTTGTATAAATAGTATAACTTGGTGCACCTAATGTATGAAAATATAACACGCATTATGAGACACTAGTAAGGAATAAGGGTGTCGGCATGTTTTCCTTCTAATTCAGCAGGCGTGTAAAGCTAGGCTAAGCTAAGTAAACAAAGCTGTAATTACATTTTCTTTTACAGTCAAACGAGTGCTAGATGTTAATCTACACAGATTTTTCTCCTGAAAACTGTTTATTTGGGTGAGAAAAGCTCTTATGTTTATTTACAGTAAGCGTAGATGTCCAGATTTCCACTAAAGCTGGCAGCGGTTAACGGTAAGCCAGGGCAACATTATCTTGCGGTTCATTTGACGTAGCTTGTTTTAACACCATAATTCTCACCTCTGAACAGTGAAAGAGCTAGCGCTTAGCGGGTAATGCTAATGCTGCTCCAGCAATGCTAGCCTGGGATATCAGCAGTCTACTCACGACTGAATGGTAAAAGAAGTAGCGCTTAGCACATTTAGCGGCTAATGCTAATACTTAACTGAATCTCCTGTATAATTCTGTACTTCAGTAGAGTGGCTTTACTGCTTCTTAATACCTGACTGGTAGAATTTATACATAAAGAGCACCAGATTATAAGAAACACTGATGATTTGGGGGAAAATAAAGGATTTAAAGTGAGCCTTATAGTCTGAAAAATACAGTTAATTACACGCATTATGTTTGCATCGGTTTGTGCAACAAAAATGGGAGGAACTATATTGCTGTAGGATTATGTGGGCAGGTCTAAACTGCTTTAGGATAAATGGGAAGGGGCTAAAGTGTTATTCATTAATTTTTGAAACACTTTTAAACAGTCCAGACATATGACATAACGTAAAAAAGTCAGATTTAGATTTAAATAAGCATCAAATGCAAAACAGTTTTTTAAGTCGCACCTTGTACTGCAGGACTTCTGGTTTGGAGCTGATCGGTTTCTGGCACTGTTTGCAGGTCAGTCTGGCCGGGCCGGGTGACGAGGCGGCGGCGGCGCCTGGTTGCTGCTGATGCTGCTGGCTGCCCTGCGGCGCTGCCAGGCCGGGTGCAGGCACGTGTGGTGGAATGGTGGTCTGATTTGAGGTAGGATTAGTAATCTGTGGAGGTGCGGAGGGGCGAGGAGCAGCGCTGGGGTGCTGGGGTCCACGGGGGGCCACACCTGAGGCATTCGCTGTAACAGTAGAACTTCCATTTACCTGCGGGGAAGGCTTCTGCAGCCTCTCCTTCAGAGAAAAGACAATAAATTAGTATAATATTTATATCTTTATTTATACAGAGAGATTTGTTTTAGCCACAGAGTCTCAAATCGGAAGATATATGAGAAAATATTAAATATCACAACAATAACCAATCCAACAAATTAATGGGCTTATTAATTACAGACATTTGCTGGTCTATACAATTATTTATTTTTTCCTCTGGACTAACAAAAATCTCTATTGCATTCCTAAAAGCTAGAAGGTGAATAATTTCTTATAAAAATTCTCAAATTTATTTCTGAAAGGCTGTAAAACGTTTAATATTGATGGCACAATGCCATTCCTTCTGTTTCAGTAATGCAGCTCATGGAAATCAATATTTTCAGCAGCCAAAATACATTATTCTCTGTGCTTATGCATGTTTAATAAAGCAAGGGTAACTGTATTTACACAAATTGCTGATTTATCCGTTACTGCTATTAACAAAGACCTGTTATTCATGAGTAAAAACCTGAGATGCATCTTATAATTACGAAAGAAGAAAGTAATTTAACCAAAATAGCAAGAAAAACACTCTGTATTTGACCAAATAAGAATAATGTATACAAAATAAGGTGTTTTGATGTAATCAAATTACAACCACAACTGTTTAATGTCAAACACATACTTATTTAAATGGAAGTTATTTAAAAAAGCTTTTTCTTTAAAAAGCAAGACAAGAAGGCTACTTTCACAAAACAGGGAAAAGTGCCCAAATCTGATATTTGGTTTAGGCTGATCATACAATCTTTTTAAATGTGACCTATAGCCCTATCCAGACTCCTGCATCCGGACTGCAATTGAAAAACAGAAGGATCAGTGAGTTTTTAGCCTTTCTCTGTCGCATGACATCAGGTTCAGTAGCTCCTCCATTTCCACTTGTGCGCCCAAAGTGTAATTACGGTGCGCGGCAGTGGACAAATAGCTATTTTATTAAAGGCGAGGAGACGTAACTCAGAGATGTGCGTCCGGACGGGACTAAAGTTACCGGAGGAGCACGGAGTTCAGAGAAAAACAGTAGATAATTCAGCCTGTAATTTTTTTTTATCTCAGAGGACGTCTGAGAAAAACACCTACATGATCGTTCTGGACAGGAATAAAATCACAGAGGAATAAAACCTCCATAAAAGAGAAAATTACCCCAGAACCCCCTAAAAAACTAATCCTGTCTGGATAGAGCTTAAAATTACTTTTCTTTTGCAGGTTAAACTAAACAAATTGATGCATAAAATTCCGTGTTTTGAGTGTATTATTTTGTAAATTATGTTTATTACATCTATACAAATGTAGAGGGCTGTATCTAATAAACCTACCAGACCACACTGTTTTTAGAATGAAAGATATATACTAGACGCTGCAGGGATGGTTTTGCAAGGACATCGATACCATTAATTACATATTTTTCCGTTCCAAATAAGGAATACTACTGCTATATATAATATTTTAAACTAAGCTTTGCAGCACTGCTTTGTGCTGTTTTTCAAGCTACATTTCTTTTAAAAAACTAGACCTCATTTAATCTACTTTTCCTGCAAAATCTGATTTAGTAATTTCGATTTTGTAATTAGGTAGATAGTGCCTGGGAGTGCAAATGTACAGGATGTACAGTAAAGCGACAAGTGACATTAGACTGATACTGATATAGTGCATCAGATTTAGGGATTCTCATGAGAAACGCTATTATTTATTAAAAATGCTTAATAGATATGGATATGACTGGTTTTCTTTCATTTTGATTTTGACTACGCTTGAACGATAAAAATAAGACCTTAAATCAAATCAACAACTGTTTTACGGTCTGCTGTGAGAAGATCCTGTGTTTCTGTGGGTGTTTTGATGAATTAAACGTACAGTATTTCACACACAGGATATACTCTGGCCGTGCGCCCAGGCTTAAGAACACCCACCCAAATATATTTACAACCATTTAAAAATGTTTAGCATTAAATTGCTTTGACTGCAATTTGGGTTTGTCCATATTATACAGCACTAATTTGAGCTCAGGGCCAAAAATTGCTTTTTTAAATCTTGATGCAAAGTGTTGTGATCTGACGAGTGTAGACAGAGCTTTCTGACTGAGAGGGCACTTACTGATTAGTGTCAATCATCAACCAATCACAGGGCAGAAAATACATATACAGTAACAGTACCAAAGGTTTGGACACACCTTAAATTCAGATTTTTTTTTATGATTTTAAAATGTTCTTAACTGTAGATTAATACTAAACTCATCCGAACTATGAAGAAAAACATATGGAATTATTTAGTAAAAAAAAAAAATACAAGCATTTTCTCAGTCAGCTTTATGAGGTAGAGTCACCTGGAATTCAGGCTTTCAGTTAACAGCTGTGCTGAACTCATCAAGAGTTAATTACTTGAATTTCTTGTCTCTTAATAAAGTGTTTGAGAGCATCAGTTAAAGTAAAGTAGTGAAGAGGTAGAGTTACAGGTATACAGTGAATAGTGAATATTTGAGTAATGTTCGAATCCAGATTATGAGAAGCAACAACTACTTAAATACTCGACTAAGTAAAGAAAAATTACCGAAAGGAAGAATATCAAGAACTTTGAAAGTCACTGCAAAGACCATCAAAAACATTATAAAAGATGAAACTGGCACTCATCTGGAGCGAGAGTTTCCTCTGTTGTACAGGATAAATTTATCAGAGTTACCAGCTACAAGTTAACAAACAGCTTCCCAGATAAGAGAACCTAAATATTTCTTCACAGAGTATATTTGGTTTGTTTAACACTTTGAAGTTACTACATGATTCATTATGTGTTACTTCATAGTCTGGATCACTTCACTATTTATT
This sequence comes from Astyanax mexicanus, assembly GCF_023375975.1. Taxonomy (NCBI): domain Eukaryota; kingdom Metazoa; phylum Chordata; class Actinopteri; order Characiformes; family Acestrorhamphidae; genus Astyanax; species Astyanax mexicanus. Next base: position 2,847,851 of record NC_064421.1, read on the forward strand.
TATAATGTAAAAAATAAAAAAATAAAATTCTGAAATACCTGGAATTTGCCAACGCAGTCGTATGTGCAGAAGTTCCGGATGGATCCGTCAGGCATGGCAAGGTGATACTGAGGGATCGCCAACTTCTGGCAGTTTGTGCACGGAAACGAGGCACCTGCATTAAAAATCACATCAGCTATTAACATTAATATACAGTATATACAGTTTACATAAATAAAACATGCAAACTATACATCTTTAACATTACGGATATTATTGCTTTCTCAATCTGCAGAGTCGAAGTTTACATCATATGTGCCAAATGTGGCCCGCTATGTGGCTTGAAAGGTCTTATTGTCTTAAAAAAAAAAAAAAGTTTAGAAGCGTGCTTTGATTAAAAACTACATTTCCCACAATGCATGTCGATTGAGTTCCCCGCAAAGTTATGGCTTACCGCTACTATGCGGCAGTGTAGTCACTGATGTAAAAATGGTGCCGTAATTTTGCAGACAAATGTTTATTGAAATCAAAGCATCTTATTAGTTTGATGAAAGGCTGTAGCAGTATTATTTTTTGTGAAATGCTACATCCATCACATGTTCTTAGCAGCTCACATTTTTTTATTTTATATTAATTAAGCCTCTTTTCAGTATATCAAATGTTTTGATCAAAGTTAATATTATAGCTTGTGTTTGATCATTTTTATTCACTTGAATAGTTTCAAGATTCTTGATTGATGAAGTTTGTGGATTTTATAACATAACTAATTAAACGGATTTATGTTATAACAGAGCAACAAGCAAACATATTGACATTTGACACCCTTGGTTTACATGGTCATTGTATTTCTCCCAGAAAATTATAAATTGCAATTACATGCATTTTCTGTGTGTATTGGAACAACATAAAAAACAGATGAAAAAACAGGAAAATTACTGGCACCCTCAACTTAACATGTGATTGCACACCCTTTGGGATAAAAAAAAAACTAATAGAAATTAATCGGGTCATTCTTCTTCTGGGTTTCTTCTCCCAAAGGGTTTCTTCTCTGGGTTTTAAGATCTTTACACAGGTGTTCAATTGGATTTAAAACCTGATTTTTGCTGGTCACTTCAGAACTCTCCAGCCATTCATTTCCATCCATCTCTTGGTGCTTTTTGAATTATGTTTGGGGTCATTGGCCTGGTGCAAGACCCATGACCTAGGATGCAAACTCAGCTTTCTGACACTGGGCCCTAAATCACCACCCCAAATAGTTTGGTATAGTTATGTCACCCAGTTCCAGAGGCAGCAAAACAACCCAAAACATCTTTAAACTAGGGGTGGGCGATATGGCCCTAAAATAATATCACGATATTTCATGGTATTTACACGATAATGATACTCTTGGTGATATGACAAAAAAAACACTGATTTAAAAAAAAAAACAAAAAAAAAATCAAGAATACAGTACTGCAACAAAATAAAAATTAAGTAATTTTATTGTTGCATACGTTATAATAAGGCACACCTCTAACTGAGATATTTAAAATAAATAAAAAAAAAAATACAAGAATTTTATCAGGTTTGTAACAGAAGTCAATGATCCAGAATATCATGATATTATAATAATAATGCACTCGTAATATCTACATATATTCAGGATTAAAGTATATAATGGAAAATGAGAACAGTGTGCATTTTTCTTTTGCTAAAAAAAAAAACAGTAAAAATTGTACCCTGATGTGATAATTAGGTGTGGGTGATATATTTCACCATATTTCAGGGTATAATATCGTTCACGATATTCAAAAATATTGGCGATATTATTGTGTAGGATATGATATTGCACACCCCTACTTTAAACCTTCAGCATATTTGACTGTAGGTACTGTAGTATTATTTTCTGTGTAGGTCTTATTCTGTTTTAGGTAGGAATGATGTGCTTCACCAAAAAGCAAAAAGAGTTCCTACCTCATCTCCCATTTCTGTTCATACAGATACCTGATATTTATAGATATCTCGACCGATAAATAGCAAACCTCAGTTGTGTCTTTATATTAACACAAAACAGAAGTAAACGCTGGTTTGTGTATGTAATAATGTATGTAATAAGTATGTAAAAATACTATTCAATAGAATAAAAAAAAATACCCAGATAATGTACAAAATGAAGATGATGTAGCAGTTCAATAAAATTTTAGTTACTCCACACTTCCAAACCCCATAGTCACTGTTTCCATTTAAATCCTGTGTGTTAGAAGAAGCGTGCTGATGCAGAGTGAGGTGTGAACGTACCTGAGAGCGTGCGAGACGCCTGGCTGTTGGTAACACATCTGGAGGAGCAGAAGAACTCGATGACTCCCTGCGCGTTCGTCCCCTCTAGCATCTGGTCCACACCTTTAAACTCCTGACAGCCGGGGCAGTGAACCCGCTTACCACTTTTCTGTAGAACACCCAAAAACATAATTTACATAAACTTTACATAGAGAAACTTAATACAGACTACTTACAACACCCCAAAACACAAAGAGTGTGAAAATAGCACGAATCTGACATTTAGAGTGCTTCTAAAAAAAATTAATAGCATTGAAAAGTTACTTTTCAGATGAAATTCAGATGAAAATGTGAAACTCATATATTATATAGATGTATTAAACACAGAGTGATCTATATTAAGCGTTTATTTATTTTATTATTGATGATTTTGGCTTATAGCCAATGAAAACCCAAAAATCAGTGTCTCAGAAAGTTAGAATATTATATAATAAGACCAACTGGTACTTTTAGCAGTGTGGGCAGTGTTCCAAGTCCTGCTGGAAAATGAAATCCGCATCTGCAAAAAAGTTATTTTCAGCAGAGGGAAGCTGTAAGATATGAAGTGCTGTAAGATTTTGTAGGAAAACAAAACTGCACTGACTTTAGACTTGATAATAAAACACAGTGGATCAACACCAGCAGATGACAGACATGTCTCTCCAAACCATCACTGATTGGTTGAAACTTCACACTAGACCTTAAGCAGTTCGGACTGTGTGTCTCTCCACTCAAGATTCAAGATTTTTTTATTGTCACGTCACAGAGTACAGGTGTACATGTGAGTGAAAAACTTGGGTGCAGATTCCCACCAATGCGCAAAGAATAATATTTACAAGAGAGTAATAAAATAATATAAAATATATAAAAATAGGACATACAGATAACTTACAGTATAAGTTCCTCCAGACTCTGATCCCTTGATTTACAAACGAAACGTAAAATTTACTGATGATTAGTGATGGTTTCATTTTCCAGCAGGACTTGGCACACTGCCCACACTGTTTAAAAGTACCAATTGGTCTTATTATATAATATTCTAAATTTCTGAGACACTGATTTTTGGGTTTTCATTGGCTGTAAGCTTAATAATCATCAACAATAAAAGAAATAAACGCTTAAAATAGATCACTCTGTGTATATCTATATAATTATATAAATAAAGTGAATACCACCCAATCCCCCATATAATCAGTATAAATAAATAACAAGTAATTTAACAGTAAGAACCTGTTTGAAGGTGCTGATGCAGACCGGGCTGCAGAACTTTTTCACAGCGTCCTCCACCTGGACCAGGTGATAGTTCCCCGTTACGTTACAGTTCCCACAGATCTCACAGCAGCTCATAGACAGACGTTTAGACGAGCGAAAGCGGGAGAAACACTCGTCACTGCAGAGCTTATGAAGAACTCCCTGGTGATTCACCTCGTGCTGGATCTGAGAGACAGACAGAGAGAGAGAGAGAGACAGAAATACAGATTAATTGATAGTGTTTTACACATCTATAGAGACATTCACCTTAAGTTTCTACAGGAACAATAATGTTACAGGCCTATAAAGATGTCAGTGTGAGGTTGATTTCAAAATAAAAGTCCTCATAAGGAAAATACTGACCACAGGTCATTTTATACCCTCTTTACACAGGGCTGGGGTATTTTAATCTTCCAAATTCACACTGTACAGTTTATATACCAAAATATCCAAATAAACAGAGTAAAAAAAACACACTGTGTGCAAGGTCTTTATTCTGACTAAAAAAAAGCAAAACGTGCTTTCCCAAAACGTTTTAATACAGTTAAATTTTGGCCCAACTTTTCGCAGCACCAAATCCTCTGGACCTGATGGGCCAGACCCAAGTTATCTTGAAACACAAAGCTTAACAACCTTACTTTATTCTGCTTTGCAAATTTGCTCATTTAGAGCAACAACTGACATAAATAAACTAAATATCTAACTATAAAATAAATATAAATACTACTTTAAATCACACTTAATTGCTGATGTTAAATTGTTATGTATATTTTAATATTTATCATTTTTAGAATAAATAATTCACATGTATTTTGCAGATGAACGCCAATTTCACCCCCACAACTCCCACAATAACCTGAAGCTACTACTGTTTTATTAGAGAGTCAACTATACTTAGGACTGCATAGTAACAAAAAAATATATATTAATTAATAATTCTCCCCAAAACCAGAGTAAAATAAATGTTACAAATATTGGGCAAATATACAGCAATACGCCTCTGGAAGATTTGTCATGAAAAAAAGAAGAAAAGTACAGATTTTCTATTTGCTTTTGTATCTTTTGTATTTTTGCAGCATGATGTTTATGATTTAATTTGTATTATACGACACTGAAACTCTTGCAAAAAATACGCTTAACTTTTATGCAAATGAGCAGCACAGGCGACTACCAATCAGAAAACAGATTCTCACGTTCTGTTAACTGGTTTGTTCCTTTCATTAAACAGAGGTAACAGTGGCAGCACACACCAACCTCTCTCACATCAAAGTGAAATCTTTTTTTTTTCTGACTCATTTTAGCTTTTCAGTATTTTTTACTAAAAAAAAAAAAAAAAAAAAAAATTCTGCTTGTAAAATATCAGCAAATGGTATAAATGAAAATGCACCAGTTTACTGATTACTGATTTATTTCAATGATAAACGTTACAGATTAAAAAGCCTCTAAACTATAAATCATACTTTCTCTTTAAATAGATGAAAATGTGTTCTGCATAAATATTTATAAACTTTTTTTTTCTTTTTTTTTTTACCTTTTACGCATTTATTGTGGTAATTTCCACCTCCGTGGCGCCCTCTCAGATTCAACTGTGCTATAGGCGAGGATGGTGTGTCCGCGTACTTTGGTATATGGACACATTGCAATATGCAAATCACACAATCAATAATACCGCCCCCCTGCTGACATCCAATCATCTGAGTCTAACCGCTATCAGAGGTTCACTGCTCAGAGGTTCTACCCCGCCCCTAAACCCATACATCATCCAGTGCCACTCTCAAACGACTTTACTTTTTTCTTTTTTCTTTAAAGCATTTTTCAAATTTGAACTGAGGGTCAACCTAAAATCAGGGGTTTAAGTGCTCCTTTAATGGTTTTAAACATATAGTGAATATAACGCACAATAAAACGATAATGCTTTACTGATTTGAGGGCATTAATACTCTATTCCCACAGAAGGAAGGTAAGGATAGATGGCTTACCTCACTGGGTTTTCTGCACATGCTGCATCTTATAATGTTATCTTCATTTAGCCCCTCGACTCTGGACTTGTAGATGGTCAGGCAGGCCTGGCTACAGAACTCCTTCAAGGTGTTCATAGAATCCACTGGAACTGTGATCAAGTCCTTTGGATTTCCAATCACCCTAAACATTAATAACACATACACAAATATTAACATATATACACACAAATTTATAGTAAATGTGTTTAAAAAAAAAAAAAAAAAAAAAGTCTATAAAAATCAAATAGACATTTACAGTTCTCTGGGTAAACTGAGAGAACTTAGTGTGTTTATAATTTTTTTTTTTTTAAATACAAATTTTAAAGTGGTACCGATTATAGTAACATTTACATTAATTTAATTTTTTTATTTAACTCTGGACACAAAGGAACTTGCAGATTTTTTTTCTGATTATATATACATATATGCTATAAAACACAAATTACCCTCCAAAGACACAAGTGTCCATATGATCAAAGACACAGACGGCACAGCAGCCCAGAGCTCTTGCTATAAATGTATAAATTGTCAGACAAATTTAGAGTAAGGAACACCAGCATGTTTATCGTGTGGAGGCTTGAGGCAGGAACTCTCTGGGGGAAAAATATTCATATTTAATACTCAGTTCAGAAAATAGGGCTGGATTGTTGTGCTTTAAATGAGATCTCAGCTTCATTTCCACTGTTTTCAAACAAAGTAAACATACCGGCTCATTCGCGTTGATGGTTCTCCTCGCTCAATTGGCTTAAATCCAAAATGCTCCCAAAATACTCCCATACCGGAGCTGTAAGTCCATCCGGACTTCTAAAAAAACCTTCTAAACTTTCTCTAAAGTGGTTTAGTTAGAGAAAGTCCTATTAGCCTCAAATTTGTTCGCAAGCTCACGTTCGCTCTGCTGTGAGCAGACTGTAGACCAGGGGTGTCCAATAGGGGTGGGAATCGATTACTATCTCACGATTCGATTCGATTCCGATTTTGGGGGCCACGATTCGATTCAAAATCGATTTTTGATTCAAAACGATTTGAATTATAAATATTTCTGCTTCTGGCTTATGAATCGTATTGAAAAAAAACCCTCCATAATATACACTGGTCCTGGAGCAAGTAATGTGTTACAAAAACAATAAAATGTGCAGGAATGTGGGTCCTCAGTGACAGAGGAATCACTGGGATATCACAATGACGTTAATGAACAATAAATAAATAATAAATAACACTGCTTTATTACCAGGCTACTAGCGGTGGTGTGTAGGTGACGCTGCTGGGCTGATGTGATGATAGCAGTGGAGCGCTAAAGTTCAGGAGCAGCTGCTGATTAACTAGTTAATTTAAGGTCGTTGTATTTCTTCAGAAAGGGGGCAGGAGGTGGAGAAATTAATTCATATTGTCCATTCCTTAATTCCTCTGTGATGAGGAGCTGAAATTAGCTCTGATTAGCTTATTGTTATTTTTCCGTTCCGCCTTAAATGCTGCAGCCCGCAGCCACCTGTAGCGTTATTTAAGGTGGAACTGGAAAGTTAGCTTGTTAGCTAGCTAACAGTTACTGAAACTAACTACTAGCGATCTTTTTTATGCTTGTTATGAAGCATTCTGCCATAAAACATTAAAACTACACGTTAATCTAAGGTAATATAGTGCTTGTTCTGCCATCTTACCGGTGATTCTCAAACACCTACTACGCTCTGTGTGGGTCTGGAAGACCTCGGTTTGAAGGGACCAACGGATTGAAGCGGGTTGCCAGGTCCAACAAAAATACCCAGCCCAAAATCAGTCCAAAACCCGCCCCTCAGAATCGATTTTGGGACATTTTAAATAGATTCTGAATCGTAGTAAATGAGAATCAAGATTCTTATGTGAATCGATTTTTTGGCACACCTCTAGTGTCCAAACTACGGCCCGCGGGCCATTTGCGGCCTGTTTCCTTTTTTGGAGCGGCCCGCGAGGTATTTTAGAAATAGAATGAAAGTTGGCCCGCTGTTAAGCAGGTTTTTATAATGTGAGATTCAAAGTTTGAACGCTAGGTGTCAGAAACGGGCCGAAGAGTTGGAGAGTGCGCGCATTTCTAGCACAGAAAAATGGGACAAAGAGTCTAAAAGTTGTCGTAATTAAGGAGTTTTATATTAAGAGACATCATAAAATGAAACATCAATTTGAAAAATCTTAGTTTACACAACACTGTCAAAGATAAAGACAGTTAGTCAAGTAAAATGGTGTGTAAATGAAATTATCTGAAAAAAAATATTATTTAAAGTGGTATATTTCATTATTAGTCTGTGGCCCGTGACTTAGTTTGGACATCCCTGCTGTAGACGCTGTCAGTAATGTAAGCTCCGCCTGCACTACACTCATTTCCTAACTGATAGATGTCACTATCTGACAGATTTGTCTCGCTCTCTCACATGGCCAATGGCTGTCATCGACATCGGCAAAAATGATCGCGGTTAAAAAATTATCATATGATGAGTCAATAACATCAATAATCGTGACAGGCCTACCCATGTATGGTAACATTAATCACTTAAACTACTTAAACCCAGTGAAACAGACTGAGGTAGGCGACTCACTTGAGGCAGAGGTGGCAGGTCTTCTTGGGGGCGATGCTGATGGCTGGAGGCAGGGTGAAGCCGGTCAGACAGACAGTGGAGCAGAAGAGCTGGTTGGATCCTTTCCTCTGGAATGCAGTTTGGCCTTTCTGCAGGACCTTGGAGCAGCCGGAGCAGCAGATCCGTATGGAGGCAGCGGGAGGCTGGAGCTGGGGAGGGGGTGGAGGCTGGGGCTGAATGTGGAGCTGGTTCTGGATCTGAGGAGGGAGCTGGAGCTGGATCTGGGTTAAAGGCTTGGCCTGGAGGTGAGTCTGCGGCTGGGTGGGCAGGACCATGAGCGGAGCTTTGATGGCTGAGGTTACCTGGCTTATCGTGGGGAACGGAGACGGCTGAGAGGCTGCAACAGGTGCTGCGGAGAAGAAAGCAGGTTGGGGCGGTCAGGATCAATTCATAGGAAATTAAAGAAACTAATTAAAAACAGGGTAAAAACATCTAAATTTAAACAAAAGTCAGTAAGTCAGTAAATCGATTCTCAATTTTCTTTTTTTTTTTTTTTTTACAGCAGAGAGGCCTATGCCAGTTTTAGATTAGTCTATGGTCAGTCATTGGTTTGATTCATCAAATGTACAATATTATTAATTGAATTACTAAGTATTATTAATTATTATTAATTAATTATTAATTATTAATTTATTTCAAAAGGTGGGCTTGATAAGTGATGCAAAGTGTTACAAGTGTTCTGTGACAACACTAGAGGTACTAATGGTCAAATTTAAATAATTTAATTAAGATATATATGTAATGCCATCTAGTGGCTTTTTTTGGTAGCAGCAGTGTGCACTATTAAAACAGCAATGTGCAACATAACAAAATAAATAATAAAAAAATACAGGAACAGTCATGTACAAAATAATAGAACAATTAGAGCCTTAACAAACTGAACTATATCCTACTGTAACAGTTAAACATGAAAAATAAGACTTTAAGACTTTTTCGGTCCCGGAGAATGAGAAGTTTTTTTCTTTAATAAAGATATATTATTAACTTTATCTGAGAGAAAGATGCTCCTTAAGGTACCAAAACTATTAACATATTTGAGGCTAGACAAAACAACTGTTATTTTTATATTTTAGAGTTTTTCTTTAAGAAGATGAGAATGTTCACATTCTCTGGAGAAAGAGCTGCTCTTTGAGCTACAGTGTGCTGCGCCGTTTGCGGGAGGGATCGTCGATCCTCTTTTTGACTTCGATGCTAGAGACCATGACATAATTTCGATCGATTTCGATGACATATCGAAATCGTGATATACCTAAAAGTCAGTGTTGAAAAGATCTTATTCCAAGTCACTATTAAAGTCTTTAACAACACCAACAACAACCGAAAGAAACGGGCAAAACGTACTTTTGTAAATATTCTGATGATACATCAAGATAAAATATGCTTGCTGTTATTTAATCAGTAGTAAATTTTTCATTTTAAGACACAGAAATGCTGCGATTCCACTCACCTGACATAGCCTCAGCAGCTCCTCTAACCGAGAACACAGAGCTGATCCTCAGTTCATCTGGAGGCGGCACTGACTGAAATGAAGTAAAGTACACAGAGAGCAAATAGCATTTACTAAAGAGGGAACTCTCATTTATTGTATAAAATGACTCAAAAGCATGTACAGGTAGGGATGTTGAAAAGAAAAAAAAAAAGGTTTCACCATTGGGGCAGAGAGTGAGAGAGAGAGAGTGAGAGACAGACATAGCGAGAGAGCGAGCTATAGTAATAGACAGAGCAAGAGAGACAGACAAAGTGAGAGAAAGAGACAGAGAGAAAAAGCAAGCATGAGAGAGATATAGAACAAGCGAGAGAGACAGACAGAACAAGTGATTAATAGAGACAGACGCAGCAAGAGTGAGAGAGAGAGACATAATGAGTGACAGAGAGAGAGAGACAGACAGAGCAAAAGAGAGACAGAGCGAACCTAAGAGAGAGAGAAAACGTGAGCCAGACAGAGCGAGCGAGAGAGAGAGACAGAGAGAGAGAGAGAGAGAGAGAGAGAGCGAGCGAGTATGAGAGTGTGTGAGAGCGTGAGCGCCTGATTCTTCAGTACAGTGATGGTGTGTCAACAGTTTGGAGGAAAATGAAGCGTGGATGAAATAAATGCAAGCGACTGAAAAAAGACTTAGACAAACCTGAGGAAAATGTGAGAAAATGAAACGATGTGCGTACTAGGAGGTGAAAATGCGTACATGGCAGGCCTTTTTGTACAGAAACATTAGTCGAACAGATAAAAAGCGAGTGCGTGTTTGAGAGTTCAAAATAAAACTCACCTCCTGATCTCCATTCTCCAGCTCCTCTTTAACCCGGCTGATGTCTGACTGTGGGATCAGCGCTTTGTCGTAGCCTTCGTCTATGGGCTCGTCTTTAATCTTCGTTAAAGGGGAACACATGGTTTCTTCTCTACTGTTTCCACCCGAATCTTGAGACGACGCCTGCAGAGACAGAGAATGAAGAAAAGCATACTTAATAATGTTCAAAGAATTAGCAAAGCACAGAGAACTGTTATTCAGATCTGCATTAAAGATTGATTTTCAAACTGTGAAAAAATAAACGTATAAATTCGAACATTAACAAATGATTTATTATATTAAGGCCAGATACATTAGTGGAGCAGCTAACAGGAGCACAGTCACCAGACGCACAGTCTCCAAGAGCTCAGCAAACAGGAGCACAGTCACCAGGAGCACGGCTAACAGGAGCACAGTCACCAGGAGCACAGCTAACAGAAACCTCAGATAACAGGTGCACAGTCACCAGGAGCACAGTTAACAGGAGCACAGCTAACGGGAGCACAATCACCAAGAGCTCACCCAACAGGAGCACAGCTAACAGGAGCTCAGTAACCAGAAGCTCAGCTAACAGGAGCATGGTCACCAGGAGCACAGTCACCAGGAGTACAGCTAACAGGAGTATAGACCCCAGTCACCAGGAGCACAGTCACCAGGAGCTCAGCTAACAGAAACCTCAGATAACAGGTGCAAAGTCACCAGGAGTACAGTTAACAGGAGCACAGACACCAGGAGCACAGACACCCGGAGCACAGACACCCGGAGCACAGACACCCGGAGCTCAGCTAACAGGAGCACAGCCACCTGGAGCTCAGTAACCAGAAGCAAAGCAAACAGGGGCATAGCTAACAGAAGCACAGCTACAGCTAACAGGAGCTAAGCTAAAAAGGAGCTCACCCAACAGGAGCTCACTCTGGTTTAATTTCACTCTGGTTTTATTAATTTGCTGGTTAAAATATCACGTAATAATCAGAGCTTTTCAGGTGGAGTTGAACAGATTAATCCTGATTGAGTATAAACTCTGAGGTAAAGGGGGTTTAACTGATTATTATTGGTGTATTTACGAACAAGCAGAAGCTTTAGACATTGATTACAACACAACCAGAAATCAATTAGCCCTGAAAGTGTAAAACAGATTTATTGGGAGAGGTTTGTCTTAAAAAACTATTTCACAAATAATTCACAAGCCAATATTCATCACTGATGACCCAAACACGACCTGTTCCCTCCAAACTGCACTTCTGCTGCAAAGCCATAATGTTCTGTGGGGTCTTGTTACTGCTACAGCAGAGATGAACACAGCTGCTTTTTTTAATTTTCTTTTTAATACAACTTACACTGGGCTCATTTCGGGACGTTCCCTCCTTCGTTCGAGACTGCTGGGCTTTCTCATCTATAAAAAAAGCAAGAAGAGAATCAGACAATTTACCTTTTATTGGCATAGAGAAAACAGAGTTCATGCCTTTATAGCTTTTTTTTAACTAAATAAGTACTGCTTATATTGTTAACGTGATGAACTGCTTCCTTGACTACAATGTGGATATTTTTTAAACTTCAAGGATTTTATTGATTTACTGGATTTAGTGGAGTGTTGAAAAAGTTAAGTACAATAACTACTAAAATAAGTAAAATAAATAAAAAATACTTTAAGAAATGAAAGTCAGTAAACCTGAAACATTTCAGGAACTTTAGAAGTATACCTTAAGCGCAGTTGCACCACAAAGACCATCAATAACATTATAATGATGAAACTGGCACTAATCAGGACCCACAGAGGTAAGGAAGAGCAAGAGTTCCCTCTGTTGTTCAGGATAAGTTACCAGCCTCAACAGCTCCTCAGATAAGTGCATCTAAATGCTTCTTCATCAGATCAGAGTATTTTTTGTTTTTTTTTAAACACTTTGAAGTTACTACATGATTTCTTTATGTGTTCCTTCATTTAAAAAAAATGTATGTACAATGTATGGACAAGGACATGACCTGCAATAATTTTGATTTACATCAAATGCCCATTACGTTTTTTTAAAAAAGTTTATTTATTTTATTTCTGGTTTATTTAAAATATTTAAAAATATGTCTATTCTTATTGTTATTTCTTAATATTCATATTAATCAAGATTACATTGCCTTTTAAAAGTGTGTGGCTGCATTATAATGCTATTAAATGGTGCTAAAATGGCAATAAAACCATTTCAAGACGAAAATATTATCCAAGAAAAAGATTTTTATCTTTTTTCTTACTTTCGTTCTCGTCAGGGTCGTCGCTGTGCTGGGTTTTTGAACTGGAGCTGCTGTCCCAGTCCTCCTCGACTGCCCTCAAAACTGGAAACCCATCCAACTCGTCTTCGACTGGGCTGCGGCGTGGCTGCTCAGACGCACTGCTGGACTTTTCCATCTTTACAGCTGGAAACAATCGCAAAAATATGATTATTTTACAATAATTTATAGCAAGTAATAGTAACAATGAGAAAAGGAGGAGGAGGAGGAGGAACATTAATGTTTTACCTGGTCGCTCCTCTTCTTTAAAATGTGTTTCTGTCAAAATCTAAAAAGAAAGAGAACACAAATATGTTTATAAATGTTAATATACGTTATCAACATCAGACTGAATAGATAGATAGATAGAGTATGTACTACAATACGAATTCAACACCTCGACTACGTTTGTTTAACTTTCTCTGAGAACCATATGGCCTTTTAACAGTATTAAGAAAAACCAAAGAAACCACTATAAATCTGTGTTTAAGGTAACATTTTTCCAATGTACCAAAGTTAGGGATGCAAATGATTAATCGACTTTAGATTAATTGTCGATCCAGAGATTGCTCGAACAAAATGTATTACTCGCAATTAATCGCTAGAGGGCGCTACTGTAGTAACTTAAACAGAGCGTGAGAACGAGAGGTGAACACGTCTCGCGAGAGACCAGGGTTGAAAACAAAATGAAGCGGGCAAAAAGAAGTGCGGTGTGGGACCATTTCAACATTGTTAATTTAGGCGAAGAAGTCAAATGTTCTCTGTGTAATGCGGTATTGAAATACAACAGTTCCACTAGCTCACTCAGTTATCATTTGAACACCGTGCATGCAGCTGTCCTGCATGGCACCAGTGCACCTGGTCAACCTTAAATCACAGCTACACTGGGAGAGCGAGCGTGTGATGAGAGAAGGGTGGAGGGCATTACATGGATATGCAGCATGATCGAGAGAGATTTGATGCCAATCAACACAGTTGACGGTACAGGATTTCAGGATCTCATTGTGTTCCTATAGCCAGGATTGTTGAGGATTTCTTAATTAATAGCCTAGATGCAGTTTCTTCATAATCTATAGGCTCAATAATATTCTTTTCGGCTCTCTATTTAATTTCTTCTATTCTTTTTTTTTTTTTAATATGTATAATGTTTAAAATCCAATAACTGAGCCAGTCCTTTATTTATTTATTTATTTATTTTTTATTAAAGAATGTATTTTTTATACCATAAAAAACATCTTTTTTTCTTTTCCTAATGCATAATTACTTGAGGAATATATAATATAATATAGTACAATATAATTATCATAATATAATATATACTTTTCGAACTGTGTTTTAACTATTTCGCTGTTTTTTTAAAGGCCCTACTGAAACACTGAAATTCAAGTGAAAAACGCTGCTTATCAATTAATCGAAAGTCGATCGATAAGCTCAATCAACTAATGATTAATGAAGTAATCGATAATTTACATCCCTAACCAATGTTCCTGTATTTATTACATTGTATTCAGTACTGTATTTGATCCAGCAAGTTTTGTTTTCACACTGCAGTTTAGCAAATGAACTAAAGAATTAGTGCAGGGAACCCTGCTCATACTGCGCTCCTAGTGTGTAAACAGCATGGAGCAGCAGAGACAGCGTTTGTTCAAGCTAATTAAAGCTGTGGTAATTAGCGTTATCTGGCTAATAGATCAGATTAAACTGCGCCTTATCAGCCATTTAGCTCAAATAAAAGGAGTACATTTGATAGCTGTGTTGGATTGAGATCGGATCACGTTCTCACCACCGGTTGTTTTTATCTGCACCCGAGTGTAATTACTGTTTTCACACTTGTTCAATCGAACCGCACTAAGGGTACAAACCAAGCCGAGTCTGTTTAACTGTAACAAATAGTGCTGCTTTTAAAAACACCCTGAAACTACTTTTAGTATTATTTTCATTATGGATTATTCAGCTAATTTTACAATTGACTCCCTGCTGTTTTTTTTTTAATTCAGAAAATAATAAAACATAACGTCTATTAAGTGACACATAGTGAACATCTTGAGATCACTACAGGAAAGTGTGTGTGTATGTGTGTGCGCGTGCGTGCGTGCGTTAGTGAATTAGTGAAGAGAATGCTGAAGTGCTTTAGGGACAGTGCTAAAGATAAAACTACTGTAGCTCCTTTTAAAAGTGTATTTGCTGCTACAGATCTCCTCCAAATATTATAATTCAAACGTTTTAATGAAATGTTATTAAATGTTATTAGAAATGTTGTATTTAATCAATATTCAGAAGTATTATTCAGAGTTTGGGTTTGGGCTTAGGTGTATTCCTTAATGTGGAATCTTGTCTGAAGTGTGAAGCTTCAGATACGAGTCAACCCCTCCACTCTAGCTAGTTTACTATACAGCACTTAAAAATGATGAGTTTCTTTGATTTTACCAAATTGAAAACCTCTGGAATATAATCAAGAGGAAGATGGATGATCACAAGCCATCAAACCACCAAACTGAACTGCTTGAATTTTTGCACCAGGAGTAAAGGCATAAAGTTACCCAAAAGCAGCGTGTAAGACTGGTGGAGGAGAACATGATGCCAAGATGCATGAAAACTGTGATTAAAAACCAGGGTTATTCCACCAAATATTGATTATTTCTGAACTCTTAAAACTTTATGAATATGAACTTGTTTTCTTTGCATTATTTGAGGTCTGAAAGCTCTGCATCTTTTTATGTAATTTCAGCCATTTCTCATTTTCTGCAAAAAATGCTCTAAATTACAATATTTTTAGTTGGAATTTGGGAGAAATGTTGTCTGTAGTTTATAGAATAAATGTTCATTTTACTCAAACATAAACCTATAAATAGCAAAATAAGGGAAACTGATTCAGAAACTGAAGTGATCTCTTCATTTTACCAGAGTTGTACTGTATGACTGGAGAATCGATTCACTTCAAGAGTCGATTCTCTCTGGGTGGGAATCGACGCCCAGCCATGCTTTATTGTTATTTGAAGTTTCACGGTAACCGGTGGGTGTACACTTGGGCTAATCGCCACGAATCTTACACAGCAGTCGTTAAAATAAGATAACGTTACAACACGACGATTACTTGCAGTAAAAACGTTCAGGCAACGTTAACCCGGCGCTTATTCTCCTCTTACGTTACTACAGGTGAGTCTAAAAAAAGAACCGAGCAGAAAGAATCATCCGGCTGTACTTGTTCACGCTGGCCGGCGGTGGCCGGTGTGAGTGGCGGGGGCGGGGGCAGGGACGGGACCGCGGTGTCGGTGAGCTTGCGGCGGTTCCCGAAGCCCAGGTCCACCTGGATGCCGTTGTGGAACTGCTCGGGTGTGAAGTGGGAGCTGCAGATTCGGCTCTTTTTGTAAACGGTTCCTCCGAGTCTCAGCAGGAATTTGATCCAAACCCGGCCCAGTTCGGTGTCGGGAATCCGGTGAAAATTAACATTTGGATCCTTTTCCGTGTCTTTATTACACCCCGGAACCCCGCAGCGATTAAACTTGGGCATACCGACATAAATACGATATTAATGAGCGGCTAATTAAACCCAATTACTCCGCAAACAGCGCTGATTAACACTGCAAGCTAATTAGCTTAGCTTAGCTAACACTAGGCTAAAACAGCTCCATTGTACTACAGCTAGCTTAGCTACCTTAAAAACGCTGGGTTTCTGTGACGACAAACCACGCCTTCTTCTGATTGGTGGGAAACGTCTCTCACGTCAATACGTCCAACAACATAGCCCCGCCCAGTACATCTATTTAGTAGAAAAATACTAATTAATTAGCCTATTTTAAACACAATCGGTCACAAAAGTGACCATTACAAAACATTTATACCAATGACGCTCTAAAAATGTTACTAAATGAGGAGTTAAAAAATATAGTATCTTAGTGGACAATAGTCACTAAGACCTGTATAATAGTTGTACATGACCTCAATCATTTCAGTAATTCTGTTATTTCTTGTCGTGTTCAAAAATTGGGAAAATAGTTCAAAATGCAAAACACATTATATAGATGTTCCTTACACAGAGTGATCTATTTTAAATGTGTATTTATTGTGAAAACCCAAAAATCAGTGTCTCAGAAAATTAGAATATTATATAAGACCAATTAGTACTTTTGGCAGTGTGGGCAGTGTGACTTAAGTCCTGCTGGAAAATGAAACCCGCAAATTCATAAAAGTTGTCAGCAGAGGGAAGCATGAAGTGCTGTAAAATTTTGTGGGAAAACAAAACTACTGACTTCAGACATTATTAAAAAAATTGGTGTATGGATTTGATCAAACTGACTGGAGGCATCAAGCAGACCTCTGCAATTTAGAACCTTTGTTCTTTAAACTAGTTCATACGATATGGATTACTTTCTCCAAAGTAAAACATTTTTTTAAATTATTTGTATTTTTTAAATGCATCACGTCTAATATGAACAAGTGATTTTACAAGTAAAAACACTTTTTTTGCTTAAATTAAGGTTTTTAAATTATACGTTCTGGTTCCTAAACCTTCCACAAAGTACTTTATATATATATATTTTTTTTTACAAGAGATGATGAGCATCTTACACTGTGAGATTCTCTTTTTAACTCTGTTCAAAAATAGTGATGACTAGCCTGGGATATGTAAACAATTTAATAACTTCACAGAAGGCAAATGTTAAATCAGTATGCTATACATTATCATCCCACCAATCACAATTACAAACATAATTCACTTTTTTCCAAAAGAGTAACTGATTATTTAAATAGGTTGCTAATGAGAATTTTAATTTGGATTAAAATTATGATTGTCGTGTCTGGGAAAAAAAACAGGATTTAAATGTGTTAAGAAAAGGTGAAAATAAACCCATAAATACAATCAAAAATACCCTTGCTACAAACAAACTGCCAAAAGACCACATAGGTCAAATCAAATGTCTTAACGCTGCCTGATAAATTAAAATTATGTAGTAAATTATGTATGAATCATATTAGATAGCTAGTTTGCTAAAACAGCTGCTCCTTTGCACTTCAACTACCTTAAAGCACTGTAGGACCACCCAACAATTTATTTCAAATACCACAAATAAGGAAAAAACAGGATGCACAAAAAACTACAACACTCTTAATGTTTGTACAAATAAGTGAAAAGACTATACTTTATAGAGATTAAACAGAACAAGTATACAGAACAAATATTAATGTACTTTGTTATTGTTGTTGTTGTTATGCCTGCTTAGGGTCATCAATAAATGTATATACTTTATAATTTATAATAATGAACTAATAAACACAAAAAAATGTTATTCCTCTACTATTTCATATGGAAATTAAATTTTAACATTGTAAGTTTACACATATTAAGACTGTATTACCATTATAGCTATTGTGACATTAATACAGTATTGCTTACTGTAGCTGTACTACAGACGTGAACAGGCGCCAAAACACACCAATCTCTTTAGCTACAGATTTAACCATTTTATAATAAATAATGTGCATTAAAACGATTATATTTGAGCATATAAATGCATAACTAACTTTATAACAGTGTATGATATCCGCAGAATATAGTTATTATAGTTTCCTTAATTTAATCTCTTTGTTTAGGTCGCCATTTATTTAGCTACCTTTAGCTAACCTAGAAAAGACCTTGTGAAATACAGGTTATTATTTTTATTCGCCCTCTGAATTCATTTTTCTACATTCTACCTGAACAAGCTGTTTGATATTTGTCTGCATTAAAATAAAATATAATACAATAATAAAAGCAGTAAAAGCCAGTGTGTTTCCTTACCTGAGCATACTGTGTTCCGGCAGGCGAAAGCTGCAGATTTACGCATATTTAAGCAGATACCGCGGATTAATCATGACTACAGGCTTAAATAACCTCTATAAATGACTAATTATATATAAACTACTGTAATATAATTATAAACTGCGTGGTGTGTGCGACTGATGTGCGCGCGTGCCTCCAGCGCAGCCCCGTTATTAGCGTTAGCCTGTTAGCTCGGTGCTAAATCTGTTAGCTAACAGAAAAAAACGAGCCCCAAACTAAACTAACCTTTCTTCAGTTGAACCCGAAACTCCTGTAAATAAAGTGTACGGGTTTATATTAATTTAATGATTAAAGTCCGGTTTCGCTATATAATGTTTAACATAGTAAACGAAGCAATTATTTTGCGTTAGCAAGCACTCGGTTTCAATTCAACACCAACGCAGCGCTGAGACTCGGGGGATTTACAGCAGCGCCGCCCTACAGCCGCGGAGCAGTACTGCACCCTGTAACAGCTGCATCGATGGCTACGTTTATATTACCAGACTGAAGTGACTAAAATCCGATTTCTGCTCAATGTGGCTCAGATCAGATTTGTTATGGCTGTGTGAACGTGGCAAATCCGATTTTCTGACGGTTCAGATTCACAATTGTAAGTGACCTGTATCTGTGTGTAATGTAAACGAATCTGTCCCTGACACGCCTCACAAGCATACATTCATATGTGTATAAACGTCTTCTTCTTCACCAACAACAACAAAAAAACTCATATTAGAGACACAAGTGGTTGGTTTGCTTTTGCTGTTTTTGAAGCTATAGCTGCAGAACTGCACCAAGAGAGCAAAAAGACGCATGAATTCCGATTTGACCATTTACATTCATGTCTTATGTCCATGGATTGGATACGCATCTAATTTAGGACCACATATGAAAATGACTCAAATCTAATTTGAAATAATCCGATTTGGAAAGTTCATACAGCCATGAAAAATCAGATCTGAGCCCCATTGAGCCAAAAAAATGAATTTGAGTCACTTCAGCCTGGTAATGTGAACAAAGCCTGATAACAAAACTGAATTGGTTACCGAGTCTGTTCTGTTCTGAGCCTTTTGAAAAACAAAATCCGTAATTCCATCAATATACAATGCTGTCAATAAGTATTTCCCCCTACAGATGTCTTTTGATTGAGCTTTTTTCATACATTTAGATTAACAAACACATTTTAATATCAGACAAAGATAAACTGGGTAAATATAAAAAGAAGATTTTAAATGATAATTGAATTTACTAAAGGAAAATATATATCCAAACCTACATGGCTCTAGTGAAAAAAGCATTTTCCCCTAAACCTAATAAAGTTGTTGTGCCAGTCATGCATTTGTGATAACTGGCAACGAGTCTTTCACTTAATCTCTGTGGAGGAATTTTGTTCCACTCTTCTTTACAGAATAGTTTTAATTCAGACACATTGGATGATTTTCCAGCATAAACCTCCTGTTTAAGATCATCCACAGCATCTCAATCAGACTTTGACTAGGCCATTCCAAAGTGGTGGACCTGCTGGTGTGCTTTGGATCATTGTCCTGTTCCAGAACCGAAGAATACCTGAGCTTTAAGTCACAAATCATTTACACTGACCTTAACTGAGGCGAGTGAGACCTGCAGTTTTTATAGGACCTCCTTGATGAGTTGTTCATGCCATTTTGGCGTAATTTTGGAAGGCTGGTAACTACTGGGAAGGTTCACCAATGTTCCATGTTTTTTCCATATGTAAACAATAGAGGTGTGCCAAAAAATCGATTCACATAAGAATCTTGATTCTCATTTACTACGATTCAGAATCGATTTAAAATGTCCCAAAATCGATTCTAAGGTCCAATCCCATTTCTTCCCTTGGCCCTACCCCTCACGGTAAGTTCACACTGCAGCGGCACGAAGCGTTTTTCGCTCCGCCTCCCACTGCCCAAAGCGACAAGTGGCCGCTGCAGTTTGAACTTACCGTCAGACCCACACAGAGCGTAGGTGTTTGAGAATCACCGGTAAGATGGCAGAACAAGCACTATATTACCTTAGATTAACGTGTAGTTTTAATGTTTTATGGCAGAATGCTTCATAACAAGCATAAAAAAGATCGCTAGTAGTTAGTTTCCGTTTCTGTTAGCTAGCTAACTAGCTAACTTTCCAGTTCCACCTTAAATAATGCAACAGGTGGCAGCGGGCTGCAGCATTTAAGGCGGAACGGAAAAATAACAATAAGCTAATCAGAGCTAATTTCAGCTCCTCATCACAGAGGAATTAAGGAATGGACAATATGAATTAATTTCTCCACCTCCTGCCCCCTTTCTGAAGAAATACAACGGCCTAAAATTAACTAGTTAATCAGCAGCTGCTCCTGAACTTTAGCGCTCCACTGCTATCATCACATCAGCCCAGCAGCGTCACCTACACACCACCGCTAGTAGCCTGGTAATAAAGCAGTGTTATTTATTATTTATTTATTGTTCATTAACGTCATTGTGATATCCCAGTGATTCCTCTGTCACTGAAGACCCACATTCCTGCACATTTTATTGTTTTTGTAACACATTACCTTCTCCAGGACCAGTGTATATTATGGAGGCTTTTTTTCAATAAGATTCATAAGCCAGAAGCAGAAATTTTTATAAATCAAATCGTTTTGAATCAAAAATCGATTTTGAATCGAATCGTGGCCCCCAAAATCGGAATCGAATCGAATCGTGAGATAGTAAAAGATTCCCACCCCTAGTAAACAATAGTTCTTTAATTGCTCAGATTTATAAATAAATTTGTTACGTTTTTCAAACCGATAGATGTCAATGACTTTGTTTTCTCATCTTTTGCTTTTTGAGATATTTTATCCTGCTTCATGTTGTCAGACAGGTTATATTTAAGTGATTCTTAGTTCCAGCGAAAGGAACTCTTAATACTCGATTTTAGACCATTTTTTTGGACAAAGTTTGGTGTGGGAGAGCTTGCCTGGCCTCAACCTGATAGAGAACACCTTTGGGATGAATTAGAGTGGAGACTGTGAGACAGATGTTCTCATCCAACATCAGTGTCTGATCTCACAAAATACCCATAAACACACTCCTAAACCTTGTTAAAGCCTTCTCAAAAGAGCTGCTATAGCTGTAATGATTGGGTTGACATCATATTAAATTGATTTTGGATTAAGAATGGAATGTCCCTCAAATTCATATGCACGCAAAGATGAGCAAATTGAATCTTTTTGATCAAAACTTACCGTCTGTTTTCGTCTGGTCTGTTTCTTTACCACGTATGGAGGAATGATGAAGAGAGTGGGCACTGCTGTGCCCTTCAAACGACGATTTCCCTTATAACAAACATAATATAAGAATTTAGATAATGCACAATAGGTGATACTGCAAGACTATTTTACTTTTTCAAATTAATGATTAGTCTACACGTGTTAATTATCACCATTGTCAATTACACAAATTAATCGTTGCAGACCCATATAATATGGCACAACCCTAATTAGGGGTGGGTGATATGGCCCTAAAAATAATATTATATTATTTCAGGGTATTTTTCTGATAAAGATATTATTGCCGATATGACAAAAAATTTTACTTTTTTTGATTAAAGGGATAGTTCGGTATTTTTGACATGAGTCTGTATGGCATCATCATAACCAGTGTCGTGCATCCACACTGACTTACCCCCCACAGCGTCCTGTGAGCCGAGTTCTTGTCCAGTTTAGGTCAAAGCGAAAGTAGTCCGGCATGTTTGCTGGGGTCAGGAAAATAACTCCTTTTTCTTCCCAAAGCAGTACGTGTTCAAAAGAGTGATTTATTTACATCACAAAAAACTAACCCTGCAAAAGTCACGCCTCGTAAATCACTTGGGTCCTACTTTCTCTCGTTCCATATCAATGCGTGCAGCGCTGCAACCTGACAGCTAGCCTACGTGTTTGGGTCGCTTTGTTTACTTCTCGCCTCGAGAACATGTCTGACTACGAGAGTGACGAGGAAAACTCGGCAATTAGAAACTACAGCTGACATACAGTATGCTATCATATGGGGGAAGGATGTATGCACGTCAGGCTCTGTGATGCTCGGTTCGAGGGAAGCAGCATAAAGTCAAACTGGGCTACCTCTCATCGAATACACCAGGGATGACCGGAGCATTCGGCATACTTTTAGAAGTTTTGTATTCGAGGATGACGCAGGTATATAAAATAAATATATACATATGCCGATTGCTCCAGAAATCCCCGGGTCTAACAGCTGAGAAGTAGCCCTGTTGGTCTTGTTATGCTAGCCTACATTGTGACTGGAGTCATGGACTGGGCTACTCGTACACATCCACCTGTCCACGGAGTTGCTGACGATTGTAATAACAGTCAAGTTTCGACGTTTTGACAGCGAGTGATAAATGATTACTTTTATGATTATTTTCCATATTGCTTTGGAATAGCCCTGGTGCACCTTTCCGCTATGAGCGAATGCTGTAGAGAACATTGGTAGGCTACAGTTTTATTTACCTGGGGTGCAGGGACAGCAGATTTCTTCAGAATCCGTTTCTTCATCTGTCGTTGTCCAGGACATGTGGATAAAAAGTCATCATCGCTGAAGTGCGCACTGCAAACACGAAGCTTTTTTATTTTTTCCACTTTTGTGTCCACATGGATGCCCAGCGCTAGTACCCAAAGTTTCCTCAGAGCAACATCAGTCACAGGAAAACGATGAAAACTCTGCGGAGAATCAGCCACATCTTTGTTGCTACAGCCTGGATAGTCACAAGTCCGCACCATTTTAACACACACACACACACACACACACACACACACACACACACACACACACACACACACACACACACACACACACACACACACACACACCTAGCTATATATATATGTGTGTTTACAAAGCTTATAAAAGCCAATAGACTTCTCCCTAACGTTAGCTCGTTTGCGTTGCTAGTCTGAACACAGCTGCTAAGCACTGCCAAAACACAGAACAAGTTGACGCGTGCGCAGCTCGCTGTCAGAATGACGCGCACTGATACGAAATGAGAGAAAGTAGGACCCAAGTGATTTACGAGGCGTGACTTTTGCAGGGTTAGTTTTTTGTGATGTAAATAAATCACTCTTTTGAACACGTACTGCTTTGGGAAGAAAAAGGAGTTATTTTCCTGACCCCAGCAAACATGCCGGACTACTTTCGCTTTGACCTAAACTGGACAAGAACTCGGCTCACAGGACGCTGTGGGGGGTAAGTCAGTGTGGATGCACGACACTGGTTATGATGATGCCATACAGACTCATGTCAAAAATACCGAACTATCCCTTTAATTTCAGGAATATACTTCTGTTTAATTAATACAATAATATCATATAAAAACACTGAACAAGAATATTCTACTGCAACAAAAATAATGTTAAAAGTTATATACATTTTCAGTATAGACAAAAAAATCAAAAAGGTTTCTACATATTTTAAGCAGGACTGGTATATTTTTTAACTTTAGAGAAACACATTTTAGCTATTAATGAAAAAAATATGGTTTAGGGCAGCGGTCGGCAATAGGTGTCCCGCAGGCCAGATGTGGCCCGCAAGCATAAAACATCTGGCCTGTAAGGTTGTTTGAAATTTAAAATTAATATAAAATATAAAACTATTAATATGAAAATTAAAATGCTTCTCTGGTGAGCTTTTGTTTACAATACCTCCCTTGTCTCTTTATGTCGCGCTTGGCGTGACTTTAGTTTCCACCCGTTCTTGTTTTTCCGCCTGTTTTTGAGCTCCCTGTCTTGTTATAAGGGCGTTTTTTTCCCGGCCGTGTCCCAATTCACTACCCGGGGCAGCAATAGTGTATTGGACCGTGACCCTGATGACACGGGCTCAATCCGTTCAATCGTTCAATTTGTTTCCTTTCTTCTTGGGTTTACCTGCTTTGAGATTAACTGTTCTGCAATTGGGTTTAACAGCCCAATGGGCTGGAGAGCTACTAGTCTGTAACACTCCAACTCATTACACATTTTTTGTGGCCACGTAATGGCTTGAAAAATATCTGGCCAAACGTAATTGCCGACCCCTGGTTTAGGGTTTAGTGCTTCTTTAATTCTGTCAGATTATTTGGCGATATAATTGTGTACAATACGATATGGCACACCCCCTTCCACCCCCATAATACACAGATTTAATAGTGACACCAGTGACAATTACCATCAGCAGGAAACCTTATTATGTCTTACCCTAGAGTTTGTGGTGAAATGGTGCTCCTCGAAGTGAAGACTACAGAGACGAGAGAACTTGGTGGGCTTCCAGTCCTCACGTCTCATATTCGCCACCCACTGCATCAGTCTGCGTGTATCCTGCTCACCAAACGGAAAACTATAGAAAACAGAGAAAAAGATTCTCATCAATCAGTTAATATAACAGAACGACACAAATAAACTTGGATGAGTGGCAAGTGGTCCAGCTGGTTCGAATCCCAGTCATGCAGCTTGCCATCAGCTACCGGAACCCTGAGAGAGCACAGTTGGCCCTGCTCTCTCTGGGTGGGTACAGTAGATGGCACTCTTTCCCCCTCATCACTCCAAGAGTGATGTGGATCAGCACAAGGCTGCGTCTGTGAGCTGATGTATCAGAACCGAGTCACTGTGCTTTCCTCCGAGCGTTAGCGCTGTGATGCTACTCGGCGATGCTGCATCAGCAACAGTTCAAAAACAGGAGGAGTCTGACTTCACATGTATCGGAAGAGGCATGTACTAGTCTTCTTAACCCTCCCCCTGGTGTTGGGGCATCACTAGTGATAGGGGATATACAGCTGAGTAGCAGCTAAATGGGTGGGACAATTGGTCTGATAAATTGGGAAAAAATGGGGAACAATAAAAAACAAAAAAAAACTGAGATATCAATTGTGTAGTCTACTTCTAATTAATATAAATGTACATAATGCTACATGTTGCATGTTTTTTTCAAGAATCTGCATTTTGTCTGCTTTTCACAACATTGTAATAAACATTTTATATCACAATATATATATTATATATTTATCATATATATATATATCATATATATATTATCTCCCAGCCCTAGTTATTCACCTTAGAATTTTATTTTAACTTATGAATCTGTAGTTATTCTCAAATTAAGTAATGATAAATGAAAAGCTTAGTTTTGTCTGTAATTTTATAGTAATGAAAAGATTTTGTCTGTGTCAAAACATTGCAATAAACATTTTATATCACAATATATAAATATATATTATACATTAACCATATTCCCCAGCCCTAGTTATTTATCTTAGATTTTTATTTTAACTTATGAATCTGGAGTTATTCACAAATTAAGTAATTTTAACCATAAATGAAAAGCCTAGTTTGGGCTTTTATTTTAGGTTAAAAAAAATTGTCTGGGTGTCAAATCAATGTTATAAACATTGTATAATGTAAAAACGTCTTTAAATATCAGTATATAGATTATATATTTACCATATCTCCCACCTTTAGTTATTAGAGGAATATGATCAAGTTAAAAAATAGGCTTTACATTTATGATTCAAACTACTAATATAATAAATAATAATAAACATCAGAACATAACTATAACATGTCTAACGTAGAGTTTCAGTTCTATAATACATATATTCACCAGCATAAAATAATCACTATATAATATATATTTAGCATATATATATATAATCTCCCAGCTATAGTTATTAGAGTAATATTATCAAGTTCCAAAAAAAATTGTTACCAAAAATAAAAGCCAAAAATAGGCTTTTTATTCGTTTTATTTACGATTCAAACTACTATAATAAATAATAATACATATCAGAACATACCCAACATAGAGTTTCAGTTCTATAATCAATATATGTATATACATCAGCATAAATTTACAGCAGTAAACTGCAGTAAAAACAATAACTTTAGATAAATGAATGTGAATAGAGCTCTGGAAGAATAAAAAATGTCAGTATTAATATTATACAGCTACATATAGTACATTTATAACTAGAGATTGGAACTCCAGATCCAGCTAGTAATAATCCAGACCAGGATTTTGCTGCGCTGCCCGGGCGGATCTGTGTATTGCGGAGCTGCAGCAGAGCCGCCCACGCGGTTAGAAGAAAATCCCGGCATGGATATTTACAGTGTGGGCCTGGATTACCTATCTAACCAAAACGGACCATTTTAGTCAGCACAGACTTACCGGAAAAACTGCAGATTACTCTCCGCAGAGTATCTGTTAACGCAGCCCAGAGCAGAGCACGACATGACTGCCCAAACCTCCAAATTACAGCTAATAAATAATAATAATAATCTAGTTTTATCAGCTAACTAATAAAGTTAGGTTAATAAACACAGAGAGCTAAAGGATTCTGCGGGCGGCCCGGTCCAAACAAAAGGCTACAAATATCACTCAAAATCCGCATTTAGCACATAATAGCGGATAAATACATGTAACATATAATAAGTAATTATTTCTAAAATTATAAATAAATTAGTAAATATAAATAGGCGTATTAGCTAGCTAACTATAGTTGACTGCTGCGAGCTAGCTTAGCTAAGCTATTTTTTTTTTGTTCAGTTAAACCTTTATTTTGAAAAAAGTTTTTTTTAATGCCGACCGGAATTTGGCTCTAGTTAGATTCTTTTTTTTATTTTATTACCAACTTAATATGGAAATATAGCGACAAAAAAGACAGGGATCATAAATAAGTACATACAAACGAAGGCTACAGAGTAAATAATAAATAAAAGAATGGAGCACAAGTTAAAATATAAAAGTATTTTTAATACAACATTTTCTTTTTAATAATAATAATAATAATAATAATAATAATAATAATAATAATAATAATAATAATACATTATTATTATTATTATTATATTTATTATTATCATTATTCACTGAATATGTAAATATACAAACAAGTCAGGGAGCATAAGTGTACAAGGACTGTGATATTAAAATTTAAATAAATATTTTTTTATCATCTTTCTATTCTTTTTAAACCCAAATCATGTGTAAACAGAGTGAAAGAGAGTGTTATTATTTATTCCCATTTACAACAATGTATATATATATATATATATATATATATATATATATATATATATATATATATATATATATATATGATATTTACTCAAAATAATAACCAGACTAACTAAATTTAAAGCTGGTCAATTACTTGAATTTCTTGCCTCTTAATATGTTTGAGACATAGACTGTATGTAAGCATGGACATTTATTTACGTTTTTTTATTTTTTACTTCCGTTTCACCCTTTTTTTCTTTTATTTGTTAGCAACATACATATCAAAACAATATACAATAATACAAACTCTTGTAGAGGATATCAGCTACAATTCAGAAGCTAGGGGGAGCATACACAAACATACAGAATAGACGAGCAAGGTAATAAAATGATAATCTTAGAACAAAAGGTTACTAGAGATCTTACGCCGTTTTGAAGCCAAAATATGGCCGATATGGAAGCTGCCATCTTGCGTGCGCTTGCGCAGTACAGGCAAATTGGAGCCAGACCTGTGGGGGGCGGGGCCATGTGACTGCCCAAACTCCGCCATCCCCTTTTTTATTTTTTTGTTTCACAGTCATTTTCACCAAAAAAGTTACTTAACTCAGCTAACCTGAGTTGGTTAACCCAATTAACTATTTATATATATTTATATAGTAGTTTACTCCCTACAGTTAGGGAGAAGAACAAAGTATGAATACTAATAAATTAATGGAGGGAAATGATCCACTTACCGAAAGAACTGCAGAGAATGTTTCTCTGAGGGTCTGTTACTACAGTTAACTGCTGAACATGCCATTGCTTTACTTTAGAAATGTAGTTTTTAACAGTAAAATCCGAATGTGAGAAAGATCTGACTGTGAGCTCCGCGACAGTGGCGGTGCGCGTTCACGCTCTCAGGCGACCTGTCAATCAAATTGCCCTCAGCTTGCCCTCCCCCTATCGCCACACCCCTTTAAATATAACGGAATAGCTCCTATAAAACGTATTAACTGTATAGAAAAACACTGGTGGTTATTAACACAGGAGGGGGGCTTGCAGAATGTACAGAACCCAACTAACAAAAAAAAATCCTGGATGTAAAATTACATTAATTTTAGATAAAGATTCCTCCATCTCTCATTCAGTTGAATGGAAATAGGCGGGGTTAAAAGTTGTACTGGAGCCAGCCACCAGAGGGCGCACTTTTCAACCCCTAAAAGAGAGATAAAAGCACCTAAATGCTTTTTCACAGAGTATTTTGGTATGTTTAATACTTTTAAGTTACTACACATTTTTATGTGTTCCTTCATAGTCTGGATCACTATTCATTGACTATGTATGAAATAAAATAAAAAAAAACACTTAATAAGAAGGTGTGTCCATGTTTTTATTTGAACTTTTATTTTGAAAATCATTTCCACGCCGACCGGAAGTTGGCTCTTGTTAGTGAATGTACTGTGTCAGTGCTGGATCTGGAGCAGCTCGTGCTGAGTATAAATATTAAATCACTGTTTTGAATTAAATCTGTGACTTTTTGTGAAGCAGCAGAATGTTCCGCAGGAAGCTCACGGCTTTAGACTATCATAATCCTGAGGGGTTTGACTGTAAAGGTGAGTCTTTTATTTCTATAATAAAAGCAGGGAACCGAGCCAGGAACGTGGAGACAGAGCTCAGAAATTACAAAATATAAAATAAAAAAATAGGGTTTATAAAAAACTGTCCAATTAGATAATATCCTATTATCCTGTTTTATTAATAAAAATATATTAATTTTAGGTTAAGCTATACATGTAGTGTGATTAGTTTTGTTGTCTGGGGTTAGGGCTGTATCTGGTATTGTAGGCCAGACAGACAGATATATAAAAATAACCTCACTGTATTAATATTATAGATATAGTTCTGGAAAACTATGCTTTGCTATTTATAGGTTTATGTTTGAGTAAAATGAACATTGTTGTTTTATTCTATAAACTACAGACAACATTTCTCCCAAATTCCAAATAAAAATATTGTCATTTAGAGCATTTATTTACAGAAAATGAGAAATGGCTGAAATAACAAACAAAAAAAGATGGAGAGCTTTCAGACCTCAAATAATGCAAAGAAAACAAGTTCATATTCATAATCCTGTTTTTAATCACATTTTTCATGCATCTTTGCATCATGTTCTCCTCCACCAGTTTTACACACTGCTTTTGGGTAACTTTATGCCTTTACTCCTGGTGCACAAATTCAATAAAATTTGGCAAAATCAAAGAAACTAAACTCCAGAGTGTGTGTATATATATATTGCTGTATAACTACCAGAGCAATCATACTGTACCAGTCTAAAGTATTTTTGTTTACTGAATAATTATGTGTTCCTTTATAGCTTTAATACAGTTTTTAAAAATTAAGAAAGATGTCAGACTTTTATTAATTTAAGAAAGTAAGAAAACACACTGAATGAGAGGTGGTGTGTACAAACGTTTCACCGTTACTGTGTAAAACATTGTTATTTATATTCATACAGTTAATTATTTAATGTGTGCTTTATTAATTTACCAGTTTGCTTACTTGTTGTTGGTTTTTCTCGTTTTCTCCAGATGAAACTGAGTTCAGGAATTTCATTGTTTGGCTGGAGGATCAGAAAATCAGACATTATAAAATCGAGGATCGCGGAAACCTGAGAAACATCCCGAGCTCTGAGTGGCCCAAGTACTATGAAAAGGTTATTTTTAAAGTCATACTTGAGTAAAAGTTTTTTTTCCTTTGTGCAAAATTTTAACAATAAATTAACAATATAAAGAGTAACTGGCGGATTAAAATAAATATCATAAAGTATAAAAAAAAAAAAGTAAATATATATAAATGCCAGTAATTGATTGAATGAAATTTAGTACGTACATGCACATCTTTGAGGTAATTCCTGTCGTTGCCTCACAATATAAAACAGTGATGTGGGTTGTTAATATTGTATTAATGGAAATGCAGCACTAAATAAATCAGGATGTCTAACAGCTTTATTTTAATCTTTAATATGTTTATTTTTCTGCAGTATCTGCAGGACGTGAACTGTCCCTTCAGTGCCCCGGAGAGGCAGGAGGCAGTGGACTGGTTGCTGGGTCTGGCTGTTCGGTTTGAATATGGTGATAACGGTACGAATCTCTAATAACGTGCTTTTTATTATTTTATTTTATTTATTATCATCACCAATCACCAATCATTCAACAGACACCTTCTAACCGCCTGTGCACAGATAGCCAGACAAATGGATTTATATTTAAACAAACAGACAGACAGCTGGGCAGACAGATTGTTAAACAGACACACAGTTTGTCAGATTGCTGGGTAGACAGACAGTTTGCTAGACAGACAGATAGGTGTCTTAAATGAATGCTACACACACAGTCAGTCAGTTTTACTGGATAAATAGTTTAATAGTAAGACAGACAGAAAAAAATGCAAGATAGTTAGTTAGACAGACAGAAAGACAAAATGCTAAATAGCCAAACAGACAAATTACTAGAGAGTAAGACAGACAGACAGAGAGATGAAATTCTAGATAGTCAGACAGCTAACAAGACAAATTACTAGACAGCCAGACAGACAAATACTAGATAGTCAGCCAATGAAACGACATGCTAGATAGTGAGACACACAGATTAATTGCTAGATGGACAGACAGGCAGACACATTACTAAATAGATAGACAGACAGATAAATTTCTAGATCGACCGACAGGCAGACAAATTGCTAGATAGTCAGAAAGGCAGACAAATTGCTTGATAGATAGACAGACAGACAGACAAACAAATTTCTAGATAGACAGACAGACATGCAGACAAATTGCTAGATAGTCAGACAGACAAATTGCTAGATAGTCAGACAGACAGACAGACAAATTGCTAGATAGTCAGACAGACAGACAAATTGCTAGATAGTCAGACAGACAGACAGACAAATTGCTAGATAGTCAGACAGTAAGATGAAATGCTAGATAGTCAGACAGACAGACAGACAGAAAGGCAACATGCTAGATAGTGAGACACAGATAAATTGCTAGACAGACAATTAGTTACATGGAAAGGTGATTTGGTCTGTTTGTCTGTGTGTCAGAGAATCACCATAAATATGAATTATGGTGAAAACGTCTTTAAACATTGTGTAATGTTTTTACTCACTGTCCTTCTGAAAGCACCATTGTTTGTATATAACATTTTTAGAATGTAATAAAATTGTGATCTCAGTTTACACAAATTCAGAGCTTTTATTTTATTTAAATGGATGTAAATGTATTTCAGAGAGTTTGAAACTAAATAGAGCTGAATGGCTCTGGCTTTGCATTAGCTTGCAAAATCTATAGTAGTGAGGACTGAGAAGACATTGATTGGTTGGATCACTAGATGGCAGTGTTGTTTTAGATATTGAGTCCCATGACTTTTGCCATGTCCCATTGAAGCTGAATGATGCACTGATGAGCTGTGGGATATGTGGGCGGGGTCTCCTGCTTGAATGTGGATGTGATTTATATTATATACACACACATGACAACTTTTATATATTGTATTTATTACCTATATTACACAATTCTCAGTGCAGGGTCTCAGATTGAGACCACAAATTATATATTCTATACTGTATATTTTGTAGGGCTATAAATAGTAACACATTAAAACATGCAATTGATCTGGAAACTTTAATCTGTTACCCTCAGCACATATAATATATTCTGTTATTAAAATTATCCTGAGATGATGTAATAGAATGAAAAGGATTTAGTCTGTCTCCCTCCTAAACATAGAGGGAAATACCTGCATTTCAATCATTAATAGCTAGGACATTATCCACTTATCGTACAATAAATGGACCTGACCTCAATAATATTTGATAATCATGATATCATCCACTGTGTTTATTTAATATTTTGTTCACATATATAACAGAGAACAGTATTTTAGCCAGTCATATTAAATGACCTACTGCAACTCCATACGCACAGTGTGAACTGCAGTGGGTAAAGAAAAGAGTTTACATTTTCCAAACTATGATTGTTTAATATTTTGTTGTATTTAAAATGATATAATTGCTTTGTTATTCTATGTTATTATCATTAATTCAGTGAAGTTGGTCTAAAATGTCGTTTAAATGACAATAATATCGTTTATCGCAATAATTTCTGGGATGATATATCGTCCACAAAAAATGCTATTGGGAGAGGCCTATTGATATCATATAAAAATTAATCACAGAACATTATGATTAATAAAAACACTTTTTTTTAAGTGATTAACACCACTAAATATAATATACCCTTAAAATATAATATAATACCCTTGAATAATTAAGGGAATTAGTACATGCTGTGTTTCTAGCCGCGCAAGGTGTACATTTCCCGCTGTTACGACAGCAAAGAAACATGGAAAAATGTTTAACCACAGAATCACAGAATTGGAATTTGTTTTAATTGACAGAGATTGACACCTCTAATAATTTTTACTATATATTGTATGTACTTGGGTTAGGTTTAGATTACACTGTATTTATCGCTGTGGTCTTTTTAATGACCTTAAAGGAATGTTATTTTAACTCGCTGTGTTTCTGTCTGTCTCTCTGTCTGTCTGTCTGCAGTGGAGAAATACAGAAACTACACACCTGCATCAGAGGCCACTAATACCCCCCTCATGAACCTGGACAGTGAGTTTTACCCTGTGTTTACCTTCCTCTAATCACCGTCCGGCTCTTTCTTCTGAAGTTACCCTGTTTTACTGGAGTGAAATGAGGCGTGTTCTCAAGCAGGGTCTCTTTTTTAGGGCTGTTTAAACAGCTTAAATTGTACCAGTCAAAAGTTTAGACACACCTTCTCATTCAAATCTTTTTTTTTATTTAAAAAAAAAAACATAAGGAATCATGTAGTAACTTAAAATTACTGTTAAACAAACCAAAATACTTTGTTTAGAAGCTTTTAGGTGAGGCTTTGTTTAGAAGCTTTTAGCTGAGGCGGACCTGATGAGAGCCAGTTTCATCATTATAATCATTGTAACATTTTTGATGGTCTTTGTTGTGACTGCACTTGAGGATACTTTCAAACCAAAATTCTTCTTTTCAGATTTACTGTATTTTTTTCTTTACTTAGTGGAGTATTTTTTGCTAAAATTCTATAACCTACGGTTTTAGGTTATTAGATCAGGACCCACTTTTATAGAATACAAATCCAACAAATTTATATGTAAAAAGAAATAGCCTTCAAAAACCCATTTAAACATAGTGTATGCATGCAAAGTAAGTTTAAGAGCATTTTTTAAAAGAAAATAAGAAGGAACATTTATTAAAAAAAACTACACGTATAAAAGGTACTATAATTAAATTAAATGTTAAAACTGCATAAAATGAATAAGATATTTAACTTTTCTGCATTCAGAGTTCATTAGTAAGAAACTCTTACTAAAAAAGTCTTTTTTTCCCAAAATATACATGACAAGTACAGAATCAGATGAGCACTAATGACATATTTAATAAAATGATTTAAAAAAACAAATATATATATATATATATAGGGTCCCAAACCACAAGTTAAAAACTTTACAACTGATGCTCTCAAAACACAGTAAGAGGCAAGAAATTCAAGTAATTAACTCTTGATGAGTTCAGCACAGCTGTTAACTGAAAGCCTGAACTCCAGATGACTCTACCTCATAAAACTGACTGAGAAAATGACAAAAGTAAGAGGAGCTACTTTGAAGAATGTAAAATATAAAACATATTCTGATTTGTTTAACACTTTTTTTTGTTTAGTAAAGAATTCCATATGTTTTTCTTCATGGTTTGGATGAGTTTAGTATTAATCTACAATATAGAACATTTGAAAATAATGAAAAAACACTGAATTTAAGGTGTAACTATAATGTTTTTGTTTCCTTCAGGCAACAATCCTGATTTTAAGGCTGGAGTCATGGCCCTCGCCAACCTGCTGAAGATCCAGAGGCATGATGACTACCTGGTGATGCTGAAGGTGAGTCAGATCCTCCTGTCTGAGTCTGACTAAACTAAACGTCTGATCTGATCTCACCTGTGTCTGTCTGATCATCCCTCAGGCCATCAGGATCCTCATCCAGGAGAGACTGACGCCTGAGGCTATCTCTAAAGCCAGCCAGGCCAAAGAGGTGAGATTTTTTTTATTATTGAAACATAGGAACTCTAAACTCTGTAAGGCTGTGTTCACATTACATTAAGCCACATTTGCTCAAATCAGATATTTTTTTGTCAGTTCACATTCACTGTAAATGTAAGTGATCTGTATCTGTGTGTAATGTGAACACAGAATCTGTTCCTGAAACACCGTCTCACATGCTGCACATTGATACCTGTATAAACGTCTCCTTCTTCACCAAAAACAAAAACCCTCATATTAGAGAGACGAGAGACTCGTAGCTTTATAAAGGGAGATGGATGAGTTTGTTAGCAGCTCATATGTGGAGCATCTTTTGCTGGAGTGGAGAAACAGGAAACAGCTGCTCTGAAGTTCATGCTCAGGTCAAAGAGGAGGTGAAAAAAGACCAGGCGGTTTGCTTTTGCTGTTTTTTCTTTTGCAGCTATAGCTGCACAGCTGCACCAAGAGACACAGTGTGGGTACGAGAGAGAAGCACATAGCACTAATGCTAATGCTAATGTGTAAAAGCAAAAAAAAAAAAAAAAAAAACAGTTTTGACCGTTCACATTCATGTCGCATGTTTATGGATCAGATATGTACCAGATTTAGGACCACATATGAAAGTGACTCAAATCTGATTTTTGAAAAAATCTGATTTGAGTCACTTCAGCCTGGTAATGTGAACGTAGCCTAAGACTCCCCCCCCCCCCCCCAAATTAGACCTACTAAAGTTGCTGCTTCATTACTCCGCATGGTGGCGCTATAATCAAATGAATAAAGTTAATAAAAATGAATAAATAATAAAGTAATGCTGTAATAATGTTCTTTCCTCCTCTTTTTTCTGCAGGGTTTACCAGTCGCGTTAGACAAGCACATCCTGGGCTTTGATACGGGAGGTATGTGCATTACTTTCACTCAGCACTCAGACTATTTTGGGATGATTCATGTGTGGGTATTCACAGACTACGGCCATATTTGGCTTTAATAATCCTGCGTTAGAAGTTCAGGCATGTTTAATATCTAATCATGCAGCCAGACTTCAGGACCAGGGCCTTAAATCCTGAGTGTGAAGTGATTTAAACCACCTAATTAAACAGATCTGCTCGTTTTCAGTCCTTTAGCCAGTAAAGGGGTGTGTTCTGATGCAGGATAGGCTCTGTATAAAGCTTAGAACAACAAAATATGGTATATAAGTATTATATGTTAAAAATATTTTAGTTCAAGTCATTTTGGATCATTTCAATTCGTCCATTTATAAAGATATTCTCGTACGATATTATTATTATTCATATTATTTTACCTGGATCAGGATTACAGTGAAACAGGAACACAGACATGACAAAAGTCATGGGATGGTTTGGGTATACATACTTACCCTATGTAAGATGTGAGGCGATATCTTGTGAGTGAGATAGAACACTGAACAGTGTGGAAAATTGACATGAATTATAAATTATGGGAGTTATAGAACTCTGGATTTGTCCACAGTGTGACGCGTGTTCAAGCAACACACCGTAGAAGTCTGATATTACCACCCACAGTGGACAGTGCAGTGGTACAGAGTGGTAATGATGCTAGTAATAAACTTCTACATCAGCATTTAGAAAGTCTTAACATGGTTAATGTCTGATCAGTCCAAAATAAATTGTTGCTGCCCTGGCATTATAGAATTCAGCTGTTTTACCAATCCATAAAATATCCAGACCAAAAATATAGAATTATTTAAATACATTTCATAAATTAGCAACAGAAAATCGGCATGCATATAAACTGCAAACTTAAAAAGTATACATAAAATACCCTTAAATTTCCACTAAACTTTAACATTAATAGCTGAAATTATTTCCTCTTGAAGTAATGAAACATACCTGCCCTGCTTAAAACTTAAAACTATAATAATTTCCTTACCTTTAAAAAACACTTTTATTGTAGTAATTTTCGCCTCTGCAGCGCCCTCTTAGGTTCAGCTGTGCTATAGGCGAGGCTGATGTTACCGTGTACTTTGATAAGCAGACACATTATTACAATATGCAAATCAGTCAATCAATAATCTAACAATAATCAGCCAATCAGCTCTCCCTCCTGCCCCACCCCTAAACCCATACATCACCCAGTGCCCCTCACAAAAACTACTAATAAAACTACTGCTTTCAGGACAAACTAGCTCTACTGTTACCACAATATGTGTGTAATATATAATAATTTAAATGGTATTTTAAATATTACCGTGTAAGCTATATTGTGGTGTATGGTAAACAATATGGCACACCTCTAGTCTATGTATACAGAGTTTGGACAATAAAACTGAAACACCTGTCGTCATTTTAGTGTGGGATTTTAGGTTTCATGGTTAAATTGGAGCAGTCTGGTGTTCAATCTTCATTAATTGCACATTGCACCAGTAAGAGCAGAGTGTGAAGGTTCAATTAGCAGGGTAAGAGCACAGTTCTGCTCTAAATATTACAATGCACACAACATTATGGGAGACATACCAGAGTTCAAAAGAGGACAAATTGTTGGTGCACGTCTTGCTGGAGCATCTGTGACCAAGACAGCAAGTCTTTGTGATGCATCAAGAGCCACAGTATCCAGGGTAATGTCAGCATAACAACCATGAAGGACCAACCACATCCAACAGGATTAACTGTGGACGCTGTAAAAGGAAGCTGTCTGAAAGGGATGTTCGGGTGCTAACCCGGATTGTATCCAAAAAACATAAAACCACGACTGATCAAATCACGCAGAATTCAATGTGCACCTCAACTCTCCTGTTTCCACCAGAACTGTCCGTCACCACAATCAATTATTGTGCTCTAAAACCAGGTGTTTCAGTTTCATTCTCCAACCCCTGTATAAGGTAGGTGTTTCTAATAAACTGGCCACTCAGTTAGGGATCACTGTGTTTCTGTTTCTCCTCAGATGCGACTCTGAACGAAGCGGCTCAGATCCTGCGGCTGCTGCATATCGAGGAGCTGCGGGATCTGCAGACGCGCATTAACGAGGCCATCGTCGCCGTGCAGGCCATCATCGCCGACCCCAAGACAGACCACCGGCTCGGGAAGGTGGGCAGATGATAGGCCTGCATCCCTGCCGGCCTAGAAGCTGTGTGTGTGTGTGTGTGTGTGTGTGTGTATGTTGGTGTGTTGGTGTGTGTGAATGTCTGTTTGGACAGAATAGAGATATGAATTTGAACCATTTTTTTCTGTTGTTTAAAAGGAATTGATTGATATGATATGTACCGGAAGTTATTTGATGTTTTTGGATTTGAGGAGAAAATTAAATTTCCAGTTAAGTTTTTTTTGTTCTAAACCTACATTAGAATACACTAAGGCTACGTTTGGTTCCCACAGCAGGTAAAAGTGTCTAAATCTGATCTCACCAAATCCTGTCTCTCTGTCTTTTTTTATTAATTTGACGCGCTAAAGAGCAGCAGCGCTTCAGGTGAAGTTTCAGTTTCATTTTCTCCAGCCTCACAGGAGCTATCAAGGAGTACCAGTTGTAAATAGTTCAAGTTATTCTGCACTGGATTCAATGTTAAGAAAAAATAAAAAAATAGTTTTTACATACAGTTTAACCTTTATTTGCATTTAGCCTCAAAAGAAAATTAAACTGATAAACGTTACACTGTCCAGCTGACGCTCCCAGCATTCCCAAATACAGCGCTTTTAGCCCATGCTCCCAACTATCAGGATTACAATGCGTATACACACAAAAATTCTATATTTCTACACCCATAGCCAATTAACAGGCCAGGATTTTTGTCAGTTGTCTTCCTGACGTTACACCTCTAAATCTTGAGGATTTCTATTTAAGCATTACATAAACAGCTTTCATGATTAATAAGAAACATTACTGAAAAACGTAATTGTAATAGAATCTATACAAAAAAAAAACATTTAAGTAAATCTGCTAATGTCAAAATATAATGGGTAAAATCATAAATTGGCTTATTCATGAACTTCATATTAAAATCAATATTTTCCTGAATACAAATCAATCAGTTTATTCCTCCAAACCTTTAGTTTTGTTATGTTTGTCTAGTTTTTACATCTTTATTTTCAAACCTGCAGAATTTGATTTGAAAAGTCGTTCTGTTACTGATCTGGAATTATTAATTTGTATTTATTTGTGTAAATAAGTTAATTTACTGCAGATTAAAAGGGTTTTGTATCACCTACACCTGTAGCCTGAATACAGGGCCAGGCATTTTGAGCTCTGCTAAATCATCATCCCATTTCTGAAACCTTTACTCACTGCTGTCGTCCATTTTTCTGTCTGTGGCGAATAATTTGCCCTTTTTACAGCGAGACTCAAATTAATTAAACTTGATTGATTGGCTCATTCATAGATCGTAAGATTCTGATGTGGATGAAAACGAAACCGAAACTTCCTGTGAAACCCTACTGTCTTATATTAGATACACAGCTCTAATGCTTTAGACAGATTAGATACTTTTCAGATACTTTAATATGGGTCAAATTAAAAAGCTAGTGTGAACAGCCTGAAATGAACATCAGATTTGGTTCCTTGTGTGAACATAGGCAAAGTGTGCCAAATCTGAATTGGAAAAATGTCAGATTCAGTGTGTTTTTGCTCTTTACATAGAAAAACAGATAATACACCTGTGCTAAATATGACTACAAAGATCAGATTTCTGCATTCTTCCCTGCTGTGCAAATTTAGCAATGTTTTGTAGTGTTTTCATGAGTAATTGCAAGAAAAAATTTCCTTTTTGGCCAGAAACCAAGCTGTTCTATCTTCCTTTCTGGTTCCAGTTTTGCTTTTTTGATCTAAAACAACGAGACAGAATGATTGGTCCGGTATGTGTGCATGTAAATAAAAGCCATTAAAGCTAAAGAGCCTGTGTGTTCTGGTGTGTATCCACAGGGACGGGCTAAATGCTAATACGCTAATGCTCCGGGAATAAGCAGTAATGGTTTAGCAGTAACTGGAGCTCTGGTCCGCTGGGGCCTCGCTCGCTCAGTGTTGCACAACATCCAGATCCAGCTGTGCCCAATAGCTTCGTTCAGTTCAGTTCGTTAAGTAAACATCCAGCTTTCATGCCAAGATGCTGGAGAAACATCTCGCTGCTTTCACCGAAAAAATATAATATGACTTATTGTAGAGTTTTAGCTGTTTTTTCTTTAACATTATGTGAATTAAATGAATTATTTAATGAGTTGACTTGTAGAAATGTGCAAAAATTACTTAGAATAAAATCTTTTTACATTGATTTTCATTACAGAAGATTTTCTTTCTTCTGTAAAAAGTTGCAGTTTGCAGATTTTTACGTTTTTTACATGACAGTAACCAGCAAACACATACTGTGAGATTTATTTTAGTGATCTGTAGGTGAGCAGTCAACCACACACCATGCAGCTTGATTTAGTCAGGCATGTCAGTGTGTTGTTGCTATCGTAACAACAGGAAAAGTACACCTAGCACAACTCAAAATGCACAAAAAGACACAAAATAATTATCTAAGTTAATAGTGGATGCTCATAGTGATTGCTCATCATTCCCTTTAAAGGAGATCTCTGGTGTAAAATGGACTTTTATTGTAGTAAAACATGATAAAAAGTTCTTACCTTTGAT
This sequence comes from Astyanax mexicanus, assembly GCF_023375975.1. Taxonomy (NCBI): domain Eukaryota; kingdom Metazoa; phylum Chordata; class Actinopteri; order Characiformes; family Acestrorhamphidae; genus Astyanax; species Astyanax mexicanus. The sequence continues at coordinate 2,888,019 of NC_064421.1, forward strand.
GAATAGCTCACCTCCGTTCTTCCACAGCATTCCGAGATCCCGCAATTTTATTCCGATTGTCCAAACACACTTTACATAGACTGGGTGATATGGGGCATATTTTTTTCCCCTGCAGATAAATCTCTTTTTACATCGTTATCCAGCTCAAAGTAGCTCCAACATAGCTTTATAAGTAGAATCTGGAGAGCCCTGGCATTTAAAACGAGGCATTAATAACTTAAAAAGTGCAGAAGAAGAGAAAAGAAGACACATTTTTCCCTTTCCAGGCTGCAACATTACGTGCTCGTCACTCAACTGAACATGACTTTAGTTTAAGAAAGCGGCGTCTGGAGATTTACCTATGCTCCAGGTTGTTAACAGTGTTTTTAATAAGCTTCTTGTGCACTTTTTAAGTTATTAATGTCTTGTTTTAAATGTCAGGACTCTCCAGATTCTTGTAAGGAGGTGTGGAGCAACTTTGAGCTGGATAATGGTGGAAAAAGCGATTTATCTTCAGGGGCAAGAATATGCCCCATTAAAACCCAGTCTAAAGCATGTTTGGACAAACGGAATAAAAGTATTCAATCTCAGAAAGCTGTGGAAGAACGGAGGTGTGCTATTCAACAAAAGGTTAATATTCTTTATTATGTTTTACTACAACTAAATCAATTTCACACTCGAGTTCTCCTTTAAGAGCCAGATGAGCTCTGACTTTGGCACGTTGGTGTCTTAACAGTGCAGTGATTTTGCGCTTTTCAGCAGAGGAAACTGACCTGCTAGTTCACACTAAATGTTGGTTTTGTTCAATGCAGTGTGTTCGTATGTGTAACAAGCAAGGGTGTATATGCATTGGCAACGCATCTGTGTTGACAATTTATCGCCAAGATAGCGATGAACGTCTGTCTGTTGGCGTCTGTCTAGGTTGTACGTATTCAGTCAGTGGAGCTCCTGTGTTTTCTGTTACCAAGATAAACAAGCAAAACTCCATAAATGTACCTGAACACACCTCATTTCCAGAACACCACGCCCATCAGTGTAGATATATTCAGAAGCTCTGCTGCTGTTTAAACCAGGCAGGTGGAAGGTATGAAAATAGACTAAATGTTAGAGGGTGTAAGATAGCAATGAACATCGATTTGCAGCAGCAGTTACATTCAGATTAAAGGAGCCTATTTCAAGCTCTTTTCTGACACTGAAGTCAGAATCATACGTATTATTTTATATATGTACACTGTTGTTGCTATATGGTCAAGTTAATTAATAATAATCTATATAGCTATGCCCATGACAGAAATAAATATATAGACGATAGAAAGTGTAGACAAATTGTGAATCACATTTTATTGTTATAAATATCACATCTTACAAAAAGATTAAAAAAGGACATGTGGTAAAAACAAAATCTTAAACAAACACATACAGTATTTAACTATATTCAAATGCACTTTCTTATGTCACTTTTTTTTTTAATAACCGTAGTGCACCGAGTACTCCAATACTGCACTGCTGTGTATCTCACACACACACAACACGCACGACGCGCTGCATACAGGTGATCATTTGGGGTTCTTTGGCTTTATTTTATAAAAACACGTATAAAAAATACAGTAGAAAGAAATGAGGTATAAAACAAATTTACAAAACTATTCTGAGTAAAAAAAAATAACACAAAACAAAATAAAAGTCACCATTCTTTGGCTTGTGTAAAGTGTGCAGTGGTGTGGATGACGGCGGCTGGCTGTGTGAACGTTTTCCTCCAGGGCCTCGTCGCCGCCACTGCTCTCTCCCTCAAACGTCCCCCGAAAATAGCACCATATGAGCCTGGCTCTGTTATTACTGCCTCCCTGCAACACATCACGCCACGTCAGGACCAACGCAACATCACAAACTGCTAAAAAACTGCTAAAACTATAGAGAATCATCAAAAAATAACTGGGGTCTTTAGAAAAACAAACAAAAAATTGAATAGTTTAAATTATCACATCAAAATAATAAAAATTACAATGAGAAAATGACCACATTTCACATTGCACCACTAATTTGGTAAATGTAAAACATACCAGAAATAAATAGTAACAATACATGCATTTTTTTTCCTTTAAAAGAACCAAACTACAGGTATTTAGTAGTGGCAAAGGTGTGAAATCTCCATTCTGTAGGTAGATGAATAGATACTCTCTGGTCTTTAGCTCTGGACTTTAGCTCTGGTCTTTAGCTCTGGCCTTTGGCTCTGGTCTTTAGCTCTCTGGTCTTAAGCTCTGTGGTCTTTAGCTCTGGTCTTTAGCTCTCATCTTTAGCTCTGATCTTTAGCTCTGATCTTTAGCTCTGGTCTTTAGCTCTCTGGTCTTTAGCTCTGGTCTTTAGCTCTCATCTTTAGCTCTGATCTTTAGCTCTGGTCTTTAGCTCTCTGGTCTTTAGCTCTGGTCTTTAGCTCTCATCTTTAGCTCTCATCTTTAGCTCTGGTCTTTAGCTCTCTGGTCTTTAGCTCTGGTCTTTAGCTCTGGTCTTTAGCTCTCTGGTCTTTAGCTGTCTGGTCTTTAGCTCTGATCTTTAGCTCTGATCTTTAGCTCTGGTCTTTAGCTCTGGTCTTTAGCTCTGATCTATAGCTCTGGTCATTAGCTCTGATCTTTAGCTCTGGTCTTTAGCTCTGGTCTTTAGCTCTGATCTTTAGCTCAGGGGTGCGTTTCCCAAAACGTTCTTAACGCTAAGTACTTCGTAACTTCGTACTTACGAACAATCTTAAAATTACGAGCGTTTCCCGAAAGCCTTCGTAACTAACGTAGTACTTAAACTCGTTCGTAACTTTACGAGTGGTCTGACCCACTCGTAAATAACTAAGTTCTTCTTAACGTGGAATCCACGTGCAGTTCTGACTCAAAAACGAAAGAGGCCGCTTTTGATCCTTAAAAAAATGCATTTAAAGATGCATTCAGCATACGTATTTATAAAAAAATAAACAATAAAAAAAAGACTAAATTCCAGACTATTTAAATTAATTTATTAACCTGCGCATATTTATTCATAGTATTTGGGTTTATTATATGGTTGAAATAATCGTATTCACGTGAAGAAAAAGTTACAATTACCTACAAATATAATTTTTATTCACACATATCACACACATATGGATTAAATTAACGGTTTTCCCCAGTCTGACAGTCGTAGTAGTAAACAAATAAGTAAATATATTTTATTTGGCTTTTTATATCATACAAAATTATACCTTTGTGGCTTAATAATGAAGAACTGTATATAAATCGGTGGTCTAGTTTTCATCTGGCTTTGCCTTAAACCTCACAGACACGGGGGCGGAGCCACCAAAGTGCTACTTAAAGGTCCTTCGTAAGTATGGAGACTTAAGAGTGGCTTCTGGAAACAGTCGGAAAAATGGCGTTCTTAAAGTTAAGTCGTTCTTAAAGTTGTTCTTAAATCCCTAAGAACAATCGCTATCGGGAAACGCACCCCTGGTCTTTAGTTTTGGTCTTTAGCTCTCTGGTCTTTAGCTCTGGTCTTTGGCTCTGTGGTCTTTAGCTCTGGTCTGTAACTCTCTAGTCTTTAGCTCTCTGGTCTTTAGCTCTGTGGTCTTTAGCTCTTGTCTGTAACCCTCTAGTCTTTAGCTCTCTGGTCTTTAGCTCTCTGGTCTTTAGCTCTTGTCTGTAACCCTCTAGTCTTTAGCTCTCTGGTCTTTGGCTCTGGTCTTTAGCTGTCTGGTCATTAGCTGTCTGGTCTTTAGCTCTGATCTTTAGCTCTGGTCTTTAGCTCTCGTCTTTAGCTCTCGTCTGTAGCTCCCTGGTCTTTAGTTCTCTGATCTTTAGCTCTGGTCTGTAGCTCTGGACAATAACTGATATTTAGCTTTGGTATTTAGCTCTGTACTATAACTCTGATCTTTAGCTCTCTGGTCTTTAGCTCTCTGGTCTTTAGCTCTCTGATCTTTAGCTCTGGCCTATAGCTCTGGTCTTTAGCTCTCTGGTCTTTAGCTCTAGTCTGAAGCTCGGGTCTTTAGCTCTCTGGTCTTTCAGCTCTCTGGTCTTTAGCTCTGGTCTGTATCTCTGTGGTCTGTAGCTCTCTGGTCTTTAGCTCCCTGGTCTGTAGCTCTCAGGTCTGTAGCTGTGTGAAATGCTTTGAACTCTTTGTGCAGAGCTCTGGTGTTTCGTCACCTCGCTCTGAAACACGGTGATTTGTCTGCAGGTGTTCTCTACTTTTAGTTGACAGCTTGTGCTTTTCCAGTCTGTTATTTTCACTCACTCTGTCACATTGAGCAGAGGTTCCTCCACGACCCCTCCACCCCCCCCCCCCCAACCCCAACGCTCTTATCCCTGCTCCAGCACTCCCAGTTCACCTCCAGAAGGGCTGAGGGGGGGCCTGCTAATGGGAGCAGGTGTGCTGGGAGCTGGAGAAGCTCTAAAATGAGCAGGAACCAGACTGGGAACCGGTGTCAGAGTCCTGCTTTGGAAGTTTGTACTTTAGAGTGGAGAGAGGTTGTAATTATCCTGCAGTGTTTAAGTGGTTTGGGTCGGAAAGAAATGCTTTATTTACTTTTTGCGGCTCCTCAGTAACTAAACCATTAAAATAGAACCACTTTTATACCGACGTGTCGCCAGCTCAGCTCAGGAGGCCAGGCCCGAGTTTAGCAGCTGTTTATTTTATGTTTATTTTATTTTAATGTGATATTTCCAACATGGCCTGAAGGTGTCAGTTCTAAGGACTTCATACTTAGATCCTTTTTCCACTATTTAACACATACAGGTGCATTTAAAAAATATAGAATATCATTGAAAAGTTACTTTATTTCAGTAAGTCATATATTATATAGATGTATTAAATACAGAGTGATCTATTTTAAGTGTTTCTTTTATTGTTGATGATTATGGGGCTTACAGCCAATGAAAACCCAAAAATCAGTGTCTCAGAAAATTTGAATATTATAATAAGTCCAGTTGGTACTTTTGGCAGTGTGGGCAGTGTGCCAAGTCCTGCTGGAAAATGAAATCTGCATCTTCATAAAAGTTGTCAGCAGAGTGTTAAAGTGCTGTAACTTCACACTAGACCTCGAGCAGTTTGGACTGTGTGTCTCTCCACTCTTCCTCCAGATTCTGATCCCCTGATTTACTTTAAATGAAATGTAAAATTTACTGATGATCAGTGATGGTTTAGAGAGTCATGTCTGTCATCTGCTGGTGTTGATCCACTGTGTTTTATTATCAAGTCTAAAGTCAGTGCAGTTTTGTTTTCCCACAAAATCTTACAGCACTTCATATCTTACAGCTTCCCTCTGCTGAAAACAACTTTTATGGAGACACAGATTTCATTTTCCAGTAGGACTTGGCACACTGCCCACACTGCCAAAAGTACCAGTTGGTCTTAAATACAGATTCATATATCAGATTCAAATTCATATAAACTTATTTAAATAGTCTTATTTGAAAGTACTTACTCTTATCTCCCTCATCCACTGACCTGCCACTGACTGTAGGTACAGATCCCTCCCTCAGAAGAAGTCTGCTGGCTAATCCTGCTCTGTGTACTGTCTGAGGTTCTCAACCAGCAGAACAAATTGCCGTTTCTTCAACTAGTTCTTCATCTAGTGGGTGGAGCTCTGGTGGGGGTTTTCACACCTTCCATCTTCGTCATTTAATAGCAATGGTGCTTGTAAATATATCTACTCTGATGGGTGTGGTGGTCTTGAAAAAGGTGTATTCAGGTATTTTTTTATGTATTGCTATCTTGGCAAAGGAAAAAGAAACAGGTGCTCCACTGACTGAAAAAACATATTTCTCTTAAAGGGAATAGCGTGAGATACACTGATTGGTTTATATTTTATGTTATGGCCAAAACACACCCATGATTAATTAGAATAATTAGTACATGCCTTTTGCCTATTTTGAGTTGTACAAGGTGTACTTTTGTTGGTGTACCAGTTGTTATGATAGCAAAGACACACTGACACACCCTAAATCAAGCTGCATGGTGCATGGTTGACGGATCACTTAAAGAACGCTAAATGTCCTAGTCTTAACGCTCTTGACACTCTTACTGGCCACTTTATCGGAAATGCTGTATAGCACCACTTTGCTGGTGTTCAAGAGACTGTGGCTTATTGACTGATCACCTCAAAGCTGCTCTTAGCTGGATATTTAAGTAAGAAATTATTCATAAACATTACGAAGCACAAAGCCATGCAAATGTTTGGACATTTTTGATTAATATACAGCTCTGGAAAAAAATAAGAGACCAACTTAGTTTCTGAATCAGTTTCTCTGATTTTGCTATTTATAGGTTTATGTTTGAGTAAAATGAACATTGTTGTTTTATTCTATAAACTACAGACAACATTTCTCCCAAATTCCAAATAAAAATATTCTCATTTAGAGCATTTATTTGCAGAAAATGAGAAATGGCTGAATAGTGGCCTCAATGCAAAGAAAACAGGTTCATAGTCATAAGGTTTTAAGAGATCAGAAATCAATATTTGGTGGAATAATCCTGGTTTTTAATCACAGTTTTTTTTCATGCATCTTAGCATCATGTTCTCCTCCACCAGTCTTACACACTGCTTTTGGATAACTTTATGCTGCTTTACTCCTGGTGCAAAACTATTCAAGCAGTTCAGTTTGGTGGTTTGATGGTTTGTGATCATCCATCTTCCTCTTGATTATATTCCAGAGGTTTTCAATTTGGTAAAATCAAAGAAACTCATCATTTTAGCTGATTTCTTATTTTTTTTCAGAGCTGTATATTAATGTGAAGAATAGTTAAGTGAGTAAAAGCTGCTGATCTTCTTCCACTGACCTGTTCCTCATATAATGAATTACACATTGCCAATGTGTTCATAATGTAGAAGTAGCGATGTCTGATCTCTGATTGGTTTACCTTATAAACAGCTGGTGGATGCGACGGTGATGCCGTACAGATGCGACCGCTGGTCAGGCAGGTACTCTTCTGTGGACTGAGGTGAGTCTCGACTTACAGAGAGCACTCCATCCCTGGAACAGATACCAGAAAAATACCATTAAAATACAGCACCATGGCTTTCAGTTAACAGCTGTGCTGAACTCATCAAGAGTTAATTACTTGAATTTTTTGTCTCCTAATGTGTTTGAGAGCATCAGTTGTAAAGAAAATAGTGAATATTTGAGAAATGTTCTAATCCAGATTATATTATGAGAAGCAAGAACTACTCAACTTAGTAACAAAAAATAATACTTTGAGATAAAATTATTCTTTAAGTGTATTTGCCACAAATACCATCAAAAACAGTACAATGGTGAAACTGGTTTGTTTAACACTTTTTAGTTACTACATGATTCCTTATGTGTTTCTTCATAATCTGGATTACTTCACTATTCATTTACTATGTAGGAAAAACACTAAATGAGAAGTTTTTTTTTTTTTTTTTTTATGAACAATCCGATCAAGAGCACAACATTATGTTACTTGCTGTAACTCTGGGAAGGAGAGTATGTATGTATGTTCTGTACATATGCAGTATTGACAATAAAACTACTTGACTTGATTTGACTAAATATAACAACATACATAAAAATACATATACATATGCATTCATAAAAATAAACCAAGACCTAGGGATCTGCAAATAATTACAGCCTTTGCAGCCTTTCTATTTGCTGATTCAAGTAGTTTGCATATAGAATTTGGACAGTGGGGTGCTGTTTTTAAAATTAAGCTAAAATTATAATTAGATTAATGATATAATGTTCTAATCTATATCGTGAGAAGCAAGAACTACTCAACTAAATAAAGAAAAATGACTTTAAGAAGACATAAAGGTAAGCCGATCTAAAAAAAAGTAGAATTTTAAGTGCAGTCACCACAAAGACCATCGCAAACGTTAAAATGATGGAACTGGCACTCATCAGGACTGGCTCATGAAAGGAAGAGCAAGATTTACCTCTGTTGCACAGATCTGTATCTGATATAATGCAGATATATCATATTATCTGTAGAATATTATATTGTATAGTTTTTGTTTGTTACACATGATATCGATATATGAGAGGCAAATATACTAAAGGTATATTTATTGAAACATAGGACCTCTAAACTCCCTAAGATTCGCCCCCTCCAGTTAGACCCACTAAAGTTACTGCTTCATTACTCCACATGGTGGCGCTATAATAAATCCAATATTTTTTTGGTTATTTGATAGTTTTTGGTCATTTAGGAGTATTATATTTTCTACAGTAACACAGACGCTGTGAAGTATTGTAAAGAATTGTCTTATAATTGTCAATATTGATATATTGAGTATTACAATCACAGTATTTGAGATAATTTCGTATGCCCTGTGATTCCCACACAGTTTTTTTTTATATTATTTTATTTCTAATTTTTCCTATTTTTCTCCCCAATTTACACGGCTAATTACCCAACCCACTCATTAGGACTCCCCCTATCACTAGTGATGCCCCAACACACCAGGAGGGTGAAGACTAACACATGCTTCCTCCGATACTCGGTTCCGATACATCAGCTCACAGACGCCCTGTGCTGTGGACATCACCCTTTAGTGATGTGGGGAAAGAGCACCATCTACTGTACCCACCCGGAGGGAGCAGGGCCAATTTTGCTCCCTCTGAGCGCCAGCAGCTTGATGGCAAAGCTGCATGAGCGGGATTCGAACCTGCAACCTCCCGCTCATAGTGGCAGCGCTTTAGACTGCTGGACCACTCTGCGCCCCCGTTGTCCAATAGTGTAACAGAATGCCCCTCTGCTCTAATTGCAATTGGACAGATTAGACTTTGGGCTTTAACTCATCTGATTGGGTGTGAGTGCTGGTGCTCGTACCTCCTCCAGTCTGTGTAGTAGTAGTGGTTGGAGAAGAACACCATGCTGAAGGGATAGTTCAGGTTACTCTGGAGGACCCGTCTGTCTGATCCGTCCGGCGCAACACACTCCAGACGCTTCGTTCCTGATCATCACACACACACAGATTACTTCCATTAGACATCTTTATCAGCATATTATAAATCTGTTTGGAAACATCACACTATAAAACACTCCAACAATCCATCCTGTCTTCTGTTGTTTAAATTTTATATATAATATATATGTTTGTTCAGGTATATACACAATTATTTGTTGATTTGATTAGTTATAGTTAAATTAGTTTTATTATTATTTATTTATTTATTTTCCCCCAATTTTATCCAATTTTTTTCCACATTTTATCTCACCAATTGCCTCTTACTCTACGCTGTATATCGGCCTTTACAAGTGATGCCTCAACACAAGGAGGGTGAAGACTAGCACACACCTCCTCCGATACATGTGAAGTCAGACTCCGCCCCTTTTTTTTAACTGCTTACCCAAGTAGCATCACAGCGAGCGCAACATCACCCTAGGAGTGATGAAGTGAAAGAGAGCCATCTACTGTACCCACCCAGAGAGAGCAAGGCCAACTGTGGGGCTCTCTCGGGGCTCCGGCAGCTGCATGACTGGGATTCAAACCAGCGATCTCCTGATCGTAGTGGCAGCGATCCTGCAGTGCTAGCTTGCTACAGGCTGGAAATACTCCCCTCTGAACGGTGTGAAAGAGCTAGGGCTTCACGCGGTTAGAGGTTAGCGGCTAATGCTAATGCTGCTGGAGAAACCTCACAAAAAAACTCCTGTATAACTCTGTACTTCAGCAGAGTGGCTTTACTGCTCCTTAATACCTGACTGGTAGAATTTATACATAAGAAGCAGTGTAGATTTTTGGGAAAATTAAATGATTTTTAAGTGCACCTTATATAATGTTCACAGTCTGTGTTTGCAGTAAAGGAGGTAGGGGGTTTTATCACTTTAACAGGGGAATATACTGTACCTGCATCAGCCCAACAGACTCGCCGGGCAGTGGAGTCATAGGTGAGGGCATTGGGCAGCCCGATACCCTCCCGGACCAGAACCCTCCTGTTGTGTCCGTCCACAGTGGAGCTCTCGATTTTGGGGGCTTCTCGGTTCCAGTCGGTCCAGAACAGAGTTCTGCAGAAAGGAAAAACACGGAGGATAAGAGCTTGTTACAAATACTGTACTCTACAGGGTAGCTGATCGGGTTTCTGGGTAATGTAGACCAGCGCCTCTCCCCTGCATGGCCTGGATTTAATCAGGATTATTCCTGTAATATCCAGAGCAGTGATTTGGTCTCTGTGGAAATGGGGAATGATAATAAATATTGCTTAAGTTTGGGAAACAGCACAGCCTGGAGCTGAGAGCGACACATGGAGTGAATTGAAAGACATAATACTACGAAGCTCTGGGTCGTTTTATGTGATTTTTTTGGTTTTTGGTATCTGCAGTGGACAAACATTAGTTGCAAAATGATTTTAGGAGCGTAAAAATGACACAACAACAGAAAACTCAAGTCTGAAAAGTCTGGAGTCCAAAAAATCCAGCCAGAGCCCGACCCGCCTCATAAACTGTCATTATGAGCCCGAGCCCGATATAAACTCTACATTTATTTAGGAAGTAGAGCATTAAAACATTAGTGAGTAGAGCTTTTTAAAAACATTTTCAGGCTGTTCGAATGAGTGAAATCTGTTCAGAAGGATGTTAATTAACATTGCCACACTGAAGAAGCATAGACCTGTTATTTCTCCTATCTCCGAAAGACCTAAACATCAGTAAATTAGGCTACAAGAATGGTGTCTGAATGACTTTCCTCTAATCTAATATTATTTAACATGGTTTAAGAATATAAAACACTTTCTAAACAAACTAACTGTTTTACACTGAGCTTAAAGACTTAGTCCAAAAACACACCAAAAAACAGCAATAAGGCTATGTACTGCACAATAATTAAATAATTAAACCCAAATACACCAAAAACAACAAATTTACAATGACTTTCCTCTACTCTAATATGTACCTTAATATAATTAACGATGTTTAAAGCTGATGTCCGTAAATTTTGTGATTTGGGGGATTTAGAGCCTCTCTGGTGAGAATGGGTAATTGCACCAAGCATGCGGAAGAATCATTTTAAACTGGGTGGGTGTGATGCGGTCTCCTTTCAGAGCGGATGAATCCCATTCCAGGTTATGTTCAGTCAGAGAGAGAGAGAGAGAGAGAGAGAGAGTCAGTCAGAAACTTCACTCCTTCGTTTCTTTGGTTTTACTATGAGTGAATGAGCTACTGAGCTCCGACTTTCCTCTTCTGAAGTCTCCACTGCTCCACCAGCCGTGGAGTGTTCAGTAAAACTGAGCCGGATCCTCTTTTAGAGGCTGTACGCGTGACATAAGTACCTGATGATACTTTTAAACTTCTTGAAATTCTTCTCATTTTGTCTTAAAGTCATTTTTTTCTTTCCTAAATTGAGTAGTTGTTGCTTCTCATAATCTGGATTAGAACATTATTCAATTATTCACTATTATTCACTATTTAGCTGATGCTCTCAAACACTTTATTAAGAGACAAGAAATTCAAGTAATTAACTCTTGATGAGTTCAGCACAGCTGTTAACTGAAAGCCTGAATTCCAGGAGACTCTACCTCATAAAGCTGACTGAGAAAATCCAGCAGAGATGTTCAAAACTGTCTAATCTAAGCTACTTTGAAGAATGTAAAATATAAAACATATTCTGGTTTGTTTAACACTTTTTTGTTTAGTAAATAAATCCACATGTTTTTCTTTATAATTTAGATGACTTTAGTAATAATCTACAATACAGAACATTTTAAAATAATGAAAATACACTGAATTTAAGGTGTGTCCAAATTTGGGGTGTGTTATTTTTTGTCAGTCATTTTTTTGTCAATTACAGTCACAGGTCAGTGAGCATCTGGAGAAGAGAGCAGCTCTCAGGCTGGAGTTAGATCTAATAGCAGCGCTGGATGATTGTGGGAATGATTGAGAATCGCTTTCATTCAGTCTGAGGTTTAAATATACAACCCTTACAGCAGACCTAAACTCAGATAGACCGTTCGTTAATACACACACACACACACACACACACACAACACACACACACACACACACACACTCACACACACACACACACACACACACACACACACACACACAAAAACATGTGCAGAGCCACTTGTAACTATTCTGATTGCCCATGAGGTTTGTATTACATGCCTTCACCCCACACACACACACACACACACACACACACAGACTGTGTAGATCCTCCAGATGTGTGTTGGCTCTGCATGTGTGGTTTCTGGCCCACACGCTGCTGCACTTCCCCTGAGCCCAGAGGGCCACGCAAAGCCTATGAGGCAACACACACATCTGGACCAATCCGCTCACTCCTTCACTAATTTTCTCAGAGCTCTCATACGCTCTCTCTCTCTCTCTCTCTCTCTCTCTAACTCTGTCTCTGTCCATCATTGCTTACTCACACATATGCTTAGTTGGGATCCCCCAGCCCAGAGTGTCCAAGAGTGTTCCACAATGTATCAGAGTATCCCAAAGTGTATCAGAGTATATTAAAGTGTATCAGAGTGTATTAAAGTGTATCAGAGTGTATTAAAGTGTATCAGAGTCTCTCAAAGTGTCTCAAAGTGTATCAGAGTGTATCAAAGTGTCTTAAAGTGTATCAAAGTGTCTTAAAGTGTCTCAAAGTGTATCAGAGTGTATCAGAGTGTCTCAAAGTGTATCAAAGTGTATCAGAGTGTATCAAAGTGTCTCAAAGTGTATCAGAGTGTATCAAAGTGTCTTAAAGTGTCTTAAAGTGTATCAGAGTGTATCAGAGTGTATTAAAGTGTATCAAAGTGTCTTAAAGTGTCTCAAAGTGTATCAGAGTGTATCAGAGTGTATCAAAGTGTATCAGAGTGTATCAAAGTGTCTTAAAGTGTCTTAAAGTGTATCAGAGTGTATCAGAGTGTATCAAAGTGTATCAGAGTGTATCAGAGTGTCTCAAAGTGTATCAGAGTGTATCAAAGTGTCTCAAAGTGTATCAGAGTGTATCAGAGTGTATCAAAGTGTCTTAAAGTGTCTTAAAGTGTATCAGAGTGTATTAAAGTGTATCAAAGTGTCTTAAAGTGTCTTAAAGTGTATCAGAGTGTATTAAAGTGTATCAAAGTGTCTTAAAGTGTCTCAAAGTGTATCAGAGTGTATCAGAGTGTCTCAAAGTGTATCAGAGTGTATCAAAGTGTCTTAAAGTGTCTTAAAGTGTATCAGAGTGTATCAGAGTGTATCAGAGTGTATTAAAGTGTATCAAAGTGTCTTAAAGTGTCTCAAAGTGTATCAGAGTGTATCAGAGTGTATCAGAGTGTATCAGAGTGTGTCAAAGTGTCTTAAAGTGTCTCAAAGTGTATCAGAGTGTATCAGAGTGTCTTAAAGTGTCTTAAAGTGTATCAGAGTGTATTCATGTCCATTGATTAAATGCACTTATTGTCATGTGTACATTAATTACTATTAAAACACTATTCTAACGGCCATGGCTTCAGTTTATCAAATATAGTGGCTACTGTGTGTGACTGCTATTTCCACAGATAGACTATACAAATTACATAGACTCATTTGTATGCCAGACCTATTTCCATTCATTCATTTACATCATTTACTATGTTTACTACATTTACAACAGTTACTCCAACAAAAGCAGGATAAACTTTAATACCCTTGATTTTAGAAGAAACAATGAGTGAGCAGATGTCCCAACTAACGCACATACACATTCTCTCTCTCTCTCTCTCTCTCTCTCTCTCTCTCTCTCTCTCTCTCAGAGCCATATCTCTGCAGTCTATCATCACCAGAAGGAAGCGGCTAAAGGACAGGAAATGAGGCGCAATCATAGTGACCAATTAAGGGCATTAATTAAGAGAAGATGTTCATCTCCTCTCCTCTTACGTTATACTACAAATCCTTCCCAACATGCCTTTCAGAGGCTCACACTGCTCAATGTGTGTGTGTGTGTGTGTGTGTGTGTGTGAACTATGACTGAATTAAACTATGCCTAATCCAGGACTAAAGAGTGAGTAAACTGAATACTATAAATTGACCGGGTGTGTGTTTATGTAACAGTGTGTATGACTGTCTGCCCAGACATAGAACTGACAATAGTTTCCGGTTGAGAGTATGCTGTGCGTGATTGGCTGCTGCTTTTATCCCACAGCTCATCACAGTGTTCTCCAGCATCCACAGTACTAGTTCCTGTTCATGTCACATGACAGATTTAAACAGAATTAAAGCACATACCCTGATCGAGAGTCCACAACGATGGCTCTTGGATTCACTAAATCCGTATTGAACAGAATCCGTCGCCCACTTCCGTCCAGGTTGGCGGTTTCGATCTTGTCCGGTGTGCTGTCCACCCAGAACAGCCTCCTCCTCGCCACGTCCACCGCCAAACCCTCCGGACTCATCAGACCTGAAAAAACAACACACGTCCTGTAAATTTAGATCTGAAAAAGATCTGAAATCCATTGACCCGGGCAACAATTTTCAGTTTGTAGAACAATTTCTGAATGCTACAGTTAACATTTTATTTTAGCCTTTTAAACATTCCCGTAACGTTACTTTAATTTTTAGTTTTGGGAATGTTACTTTTAACTTCTAACGCATTTAACGCTATTATTCGTCTAGCAGAAAACTAAGTTGTTTTTTTTTTACTTTTTTTATAAGTAAGTTCTCATCACAACGTGCTCTGAGGAAAGCAAGTTGACCTTCTGTACTCCCTCTCAGACTCTGGCTGCTGATGGAGAAGCAGCATGACTCGGGATTCAAATTGGTTACCCTCGTATCAAAGTGGCATTGGCCATTTTTGTCTTCTCCTGTAATTTTACTTTGTTTAACGTATACCATGTTTTTGTTTTATCAGTGTTTGTGTAACAAATCAGTATTGATTGTTTTATCAGTATTGTGTTTTAGCCGTATAACTGTGTCAGTTGTAACTGTGTTACTTGTATAACTGTGTCAGTTTTAACTGTGTTAGCTGTATAACAGTACTGGCTGTGTAAGCTGTATAACTGTGTTAGGTTTGTCTGTTTTAGCTGTATAACTGTGTTAGGTTTGTCTGTTTTAGCTGTATAACTGTGTTAGGTTTGTCTGTGTAAGCTGTATAACTGGGTTAGTTGTGTCTGTTTAGCTGTATAACTGTGTTAGGTTTGTCTGTTTTAGCTGTATAACTGGGTTAGTTGTGTCTGTTTTAGCTGTATAACTGTGTTAGGTTTGTCTGTTTTAGCTGTACAACTGTGTTAGGTTTGTCTGTTTTAGCTGTATAACTGGGTTAGGTTTGTCTGTTTTAGCTGTATAACTGTGTTAGGTTTGTCTGTTTTAGCTGTATAACTGTGTTAGGTTTGTCTGTTTTAGCTGTATAACTGTGTTAGGTTTGTCTGTTTTAGCTGTATAACTGTGTTAGGTTTGTCTGTTTTAGCTGTACAACTGTGTTAGGTTTGTCTGTTTTAGCTGTATAACTGTGTTAGGTTTGTCTGTTTTAGCTGTATAACTGTGTTAGGTTTGTCTGTTTTAGCTGTATAACTGTGTTAGGTTTGTCTGTTTTAGCTGTATAACTGTGTTAGGTTTGTCTGTTTTAGCTGTATAACTGTTAGGTTTGTCTGTTTTAGCTGTACAACTGTGTTAGGTTTGTCTGTTTTAGCTGTATAACTGTGTTAGGTTTGTCTGTTTTAGCTGTATAACTGTGTTAGTTGTGTCTGTTTTAGCTGTATAACTGTTAGGTTTGTCTGTTTTAGCTGTACAACTGTGTTAGGTTTGTCTGTTTTAGCTGTATAACTGTGTTAGGTTTGTCTGTTTTAGCTGTATAACTGTTAGGTTTGTCTGTTTTAGCTGTATAACTGTATTAGTTGTAAATGTGTAAACTGTATAACTATTTTAGCTGTATAACTGTGTCAGTTGTAACTGTGTAAGCTGTATAACTGTGTAAGCAGTATAACTGTGCTGGCTGTGTAACCTGTAATGAGTTACCGGTGTTGATAAGGATCTCAGGCTCGGCTCCCGGCTCCAGAGCAGCTCTGCTGATTGTTCTTCCTGACAGATCCGTCCAGTACACCTTCCTCTCTCTGCAGTCATAGTCTAACGCAACCACTATAGCGCTCTGTAACAAACACAGTTACTAACATAGTTACTAACACAGTTACTAACAATCACACTCACACACAGAGAGAACCATAGGATCAACAAGAAAGAACAGTCACAACTGAGATATTGCATTATTAGTATTAGGAAAAAATGACATGATAAATGACTCCAGATTGGCCAAAATGCTGTAAATTAAATTACTGTACTTTTTGCACTAAAAGGCGCACTTACAATCCTTTCATTTTCCCAAAAATCATCTTATAAGAAGCGTCTTATAATCTGGTGCATCTTTTGTATGAATTCTACCAGTACAGCGTTATACAGAAGTTTCAGTTAGTTTCCATTAGTATTAGCATTAGCTGCTAACCGTGCTAAGCTCTAGCTCTTTCGCCGTTCAGAGGTGAGTATTATCAGCCTGTAGCCTGCTGCTAACCCCAGCTAGCACTGTTGGAGCCCCCGGCTAGCACTGCTGAAGCAGCATTAGCATAACCCGCTAACCGCACCGCTAAGCGCTAGTTAGCTCTTTCGCTGTTCAGTGCTGAGTATACTGGACTGTAGCCTGTTACTGAGCCCAGGTAGCACTGCTGGAGCAGCATTAGCATAACCCATTAACTGCACTAAGTGCTAGCTAGCTCTTTGGCTGTTCAGAGGTGAGTATTATCGACCTGTAGCCTTCTCCCAATCCTGGATTGCACTGCTGGAGCAGCATTAGCATTACCACTAGCAGTTAGTCACTAATACTAATGTTTCAACTTTAGTGAAAATCTGTAAATCTAAGCTTACTGTAAACAAACAGAAGCGCTTTACTCACACAAATTTTTCAGTAGATAAATCTGTGTAGATTAACATCCAGCACTTATTTTACTTTCTTGATTTTTTATAAGAAATTCAGTTCTGTCGACTTAGCTTAGTTTAGCTTTACAGTTCTCGCCACTGGAATGCGCCTTAAGTATAAAAAGAGACCAGAAAATAGAATTTTATTGATAGTGCGCCTTATGTAATACCTTATAGTGCGAAAAAATATGGTTAATTCAGATTTATAGCCTTTGGCTTTAATTTGTACATACTGAGATCATATTTTCGGTAGTTATGTAAACACATTGTTATCTCCAAACTGCAATTGTTACAAAGTTTTGGTGAATTTTCTTTTAATTTTAAATGTTGATATAGTGTGAAAGGGAATAAATTAGAGGTTTAAAGCTGTGAATTGATGACGTTTATGTACAGGGAGAAGTTATAACATGTTATAAACGTGGTTCTCACATGTAGAGTTAAAAGCACTGAAGCTCTGCCTTTGTCCATCCGAGTCCCGTTCAGAGGCAGCACTCCGATCTGCTGGCCTTGAGCATAGAGCAATGAGACGCCTGAGGGGGGCGGAGTCACGTCGGGGCGGGGCAGGGGACGCATGGTAGGTGGGGCAACTGTTGGTATACCTAGAGGACATCAAAGAAGCATTATTAGGACATTGGGATATTAATGCAAATTAAACGTAATCTCCATCTCCAAGTTCAATTTATTAGTTTTACAATGACGCTACAAGTAATGCAAGTTTAGTGCACCAGCATTGTGAAAAATGTGTTTCTGAATCATCACACACCTGAGTTTTGATCATAAATGGACAGAAGTGTATTGCAAAGATCCTAAAGCCTTAATTCTGCTCATAATGTACTGTTACACAGTGATAAAACCATGGAAATAGGTCTAAATAAGACTACTGAACACATCTACACAGTGCAATCATGTTCACACACCTGAAAACAGTCTAGCTCATTACAGAAGCTACAAAACTGACCTTCCTTTGAGCAGATTGAGTTTCTGGAGCATCACATTTGTGGGGTCAATTAAACGCTCAAAATGGCCAGAAAAAGAGAACTTTCATCTGAAACTCGACAGTCTATTCTTGTTCTTAGAAATGAAGGCTATTCCATGCGAGAAATTGCTAAGAAATTGAAGATTTCCTACAACGGTGTGTACTACTCCCTTCAGAGGACAGTACAAACAGGCTCTAACCAGAGTAGAAAAAGAAGTGGGAGGCCGCGTTGCACAACTAAGCAAGAAGATAAGTACATTAGAGTCTCTAGTTTGAGAAACAGACGCCTCACAGGTCCCCAACTGGCATCTTCATTAAATAGTACCCGCAAAACACCAGTGTCAACATCTACAGTGAAGAGGCGGCTGCGGGATTTTGGGCTTCAGGGCAGAGTGGCAAAGAAGAAGCCATATCTGAGACTGGCTAATAAAAGAAAAAGATTAAGATGGGCAAAAGAACACAGACATTGGACAGAGGAAGACTGGAAAAAAGTGTTGTGGACGGATGAATCCAAGTTTGAGGTGTTTGGATCACAAAGAAGAACGTTTGTGAGACGCAGAACAAATGAAAATATGCTGGAAGAATGCCTGACCCCATCTGTTAAGCATGGTGGAGGTAATGTGATGGTCTGGGGTTGCTTTGGTGCTGGTAAGGTGGGAGATTTGTACAGGGTAAAAGGGATTCTGAATAAGGAAGGCTATCACTCCATTTTGCAATGCCATGCCATACCCAGTGGACAGCGCCTGATCGGAGCCAATTTCGTCCTACAACAGGACAATGACCCTAAACACACCTCCAAATTGTGCAAGAACTATTTACAGCAGAAGCAGGCAGCTGGTATTCTATTGGTAATGGAGTGGCCAGCGCAGTCACCAGATCTGAACCCCATTGAGCTGTTGTGGGAGCAGCTTGACCGTATGGTACGCCAGAAGTGCCCATCCAACCAATCCAACTTGTGGGAGCTGCTTCTAGAAGCGTGGGGTGCAATTTCTCCAGCTTACCTCAACAAATTAACAGCTAGAATGCCAAAGGTGTGCAATGCTGTAATTTCTGCAAATGGAGGATTCTTTGATGAAAGCAAAGTTTGATGTAAAAACAATGTTATTTCAAATACAAATCATTATTTCTAACCTTGTCAATGTCTTGACTCTATTTTCTATTCATTTCACAACGTATGGTGGTGAATAAGTGTGACTTTTCATGGAAAACACAAAATTGTTTGAGTGACCCCAAACTTTTGAACGGTAGTGTAT
Source organism: Astyanax mexicanus (assembly GCF_023375975.1). Classification (NCBI taxonomy): domain Eukaryota; kingdom Metazoa; phylum Chordata; class Actinopteri; order Characiformes; family Acestrorhamphidae; genus Astyanax; species Astyanax mexicanus. The sequence continues at coordinate 2,907,045 of NC_064421.1, forward strand.
TTATATATATATATATTAAAATATTAATTGATATTAGAAACCTCATTTCTATTTCTTCTTTAGATGTTCTTATCTGGTGAGCTGTTAACTTGCGGTTTCTGAGGCTGAATTTATCCTGTATAACAGAGGAAACTCTCGATCTTCCTTTCCTGGGGCGGTCCTGATGAGTGCCAATTTCATCATTACAATGTTTTTGATGTTCTTCGCATTTAGGCATTTTTGAGAATACTTTTTAAAGTTCTTAGAAGGTTTCAGATTGACTGATTTGACTTTTTCTTAAATTATTTTATTTCTTTATTTAGTCGAGTAGTTGTTGCTTCTCATAATCTGGATTAGAACATTACTCAAATATTCACTATTCACTGTTTACCTGTAACTCTACCTCTTCACTACTTTACTTTAACTGATGCTCTCAAACACTTTATTAAGAGACAAGAAATTCAAGTAATTAACTCTTGATGAGTTCAGCACAGCTGTTAACTGAAAGCTTTAATTCCAGCTGACTCTACCTCATAAAGCTGAATAAAATATAAAACATATTGTGGGTTAACACTTTTTTTTGTTTAGTAAATAATTCCATATGATTTTAAATGTCAAATAGTACATGTTTGTATGGGGGGCGTGTTTAATGATTAGCATCATGCTAACTCTTGGGGTACATATACGCTTCCATTACTTGCATTACTTGCTTGTTAGCTTTAGCATTAGCCTTGTAGCTCTAGTGGTAAACTAAAGCAGTAAACTTGACTCCTTGTCTGATTGACTGCACTGGATGTTAGACTGACAGAAGTAGTCGTTTTATGTGAATTCAGAAGGATCACTCACAGGCAGGTTTGACGGGGTCGTTTGAGCGAGTGCCAGCTACCTCCCGGCCGTCCCTGTCCACACACCAGCAGTAGCTGCTGTCTCCGTAACACTGCACCGGGTTAAACTCTCCAGCAGAGTCGCACTGCGGCAGGTACTGCTGAGGACTGGGGCGACCCCCGTAATGCTCCAGCAGACTCGCCCTCCAGCGCTCACACACCGTCTCCGGACGCTGGGTGGGCACCACTGCAGGGTGAGAGGAAAATACAGTCATTAGTTAATAATTAACTTAATATATAAACATTCATACACATCCATACTTACCTAAAGCAATACATACTCATCCATACCTATTTATACCCATCTACACCAAACTATATCCTGCTATATCCAAATATACTCTTCTATTCTCATTCCTACCCACCCATACTTATCTATACCAATACAGCGCCATTCCTACCATACTATATTTATACTAATAAGTAAACCAATCAATATATAGCTATCCCAAATTATGCCCAACCATACCCAGCTATACCCATCTATATTCACCACTCATACCTATCTATTCCCAGCCATACTTAACATTATCCATATATAACCATTTATATATATAAATATCCAAACATATATCCATACCCATAAATATCCAAACATACCCATTTATACTCATCTATATATATATATATACTTACAAATACCACGCTATACCAATTTATGTCCATCGATGTCTCCCTATACACATCTATACTCATCTATACCCAACCAAACCCATTAATTTCCACTTATACCCATTTATACCCATACAAACCCATTAACACCCAAGCACATGTATACCTATCTACACCCCTCTATACCCATCCATACCCATCTATACCAATACAAACCCATTGACACCCAACCATTTCAATGTATACGTATCTATACCCATTTATACCCATCCATACCCATCTATACCCATCCATACCCATCTATACCAATACAAACCCATTGACACCCAACCATATCAATGTATACGTATCTATACCCATCCATACCATATATACCCATCCATACCCATCTATACCCATTCATACCCATTTATACCAATACAAACCCATTGACACCCAACCATTTCAATGTATATGTATCTATACCAATTTATACCCATCCATACTCACTCAAACTCATCTATATCCATCTATACTCATTTATACTCATCTATACCCAAACCCATATTAACTTATATTCATTTAAACTACTAAAAATATATATTTGGTACTTTTTGTTTGTTTGTTTAAGGATTGATATATTCATATACAATACAGCAGTGTTTAAATATCTTAGCCAATCCCAACTTTATGTGTAGTGTATTTACCTGGAGCATCACAGTTGAATCGGGGGCTTCCAGGTGGGGTCCTGGTGCCCTGTCTCTCCTGTCCTCTACTGTCCACACACCAGCAGTGTCCTGTAGAACCGTGGCACTGCTGCGGCCGGTACTGACCCTGATCATCACACTGAGGGACGTGGGCTCCAACCGGTGGTGATCCATCTCCTCTCTGCAGACTGTCTCTGTGCTGCTCACACTGAGTCTTAGGACGCACTAAATAAAAACAAATATCAAACTTTAATTATTAAACGGGGTTGTTATGTACCCGTTCATACCAACTGATACCCATTCATACCTTTCCAGACCCATCAACACCCATCCATTTCCTACCCATATCATTCTATATCCTTCATTACCCATCCAAACCCATGTTTCTTACCCATACCCACCATCTATACCCAACCTATTCCCTAACTGTAACCATCTATACTCAATCTATTCCCATCTATATCCTTCTATATCCATTCATTCCCATCAATACCCATCTATACATTTCCATATCCAGCCATAACCCTCTGCTCGCCATCCATACCTCTCATACCCAACCATACCCATTCGTACACTTCTATAGCCAACCCTAACCCTCTATTCGTCATTCAAATCCAATCACACCCAACCATACCCATCTATATCCATTTATACTCAATTCTACCATCCATACTCAACCCTACCCTAACTATTTTAACTGATATTATAGAGGTTGTTTACTATCTCTACACTTTTCTATGGTCTCTGAACTTAAACACCATTGAGTTTATGTATTTACCTGGAGCATCACAGTTGAATCGGGGGCTACCAGGTGGGGTCCTGGTACCTTGTCTCTCCTGTCCCCTGCTGTCTACACACCAGCAGTGTCCTGTAGAACCGTGGCACTGCTGCTGCCGGTACTGACCCTGCTCATCACACTGAGGGACGTAGGCTCCGACCGGTGGTGATCCATCTCCTCTCTGCAGACTGTCTCTGTGCTGCTCACACTGAGTCTTAGGACGCTCTATATTGATCAATTATTAAAATGACTTTAATAAATTAACAACACAGTAAATATACCTGTTCATACCAACTGATACCCATTTATATCTCTCCAGACCCATCAACACCCATCCATTTTCTAACCATATCCTTCCATACCCATCCCATACCCACCAACTAAGCTTATCCTGTTCCCTATCCGTAACCAGTTATATCCATCCATACTCAATCTATTCCCATCTATATCCCTACATATCCATTCATACTAATAAATACTCATTTATACATTTCCATAGCCAGCCATAACCCTCTATTCTCCATCCATACACCCTCATATCCAACCATGCCTTTCTAGACCCATTTATACACCTCAATAACCAGTCATAACCCTCTATTCGCCATCCACATTTATTAATACCCAACCATACCCATTCATACCCAATCCTACCATCCATACCCATCCCTACCCTAACTATTTTAACTGATATTATAATGGTTGTTTACTGTCTCTATACTTTTCTATGGTCTCTGAATTTGAACTCCATTGAGTTTATGTATTTACCTGGAGCATCACAGTTGAATTGGGGGCTTCCCGGTGGGGTCCTGGTACCCTGTCGTTCCTGTCCTCTAATGTCCACACACCAGCAGTGTCCTGTAGAACCGTGGCACTGCTGCGGCCGGTACTGACCCTGCTCATCACACTCAGGGACGAAGGCTCCAACCAGGGTTAAACCATCTGATCCTCTCTGCAGACTGTCTCTGTGCTGCTCACACTGAGTCTTAGGACGTTCTGAATAAAAACAGAAAAAGACTTGATCAGTTGTCAAAATTACTTGAATTAATAAATAGGGTTGTTTAATAATGTTCATACCAACTGATAACCATTTATACATTTCCAGACCCATCAACACCCAGCCATTTCCTACCCATATCCTTCTATATTCTTCCATACCCATCCAAACCCACGTTTCTTACCCATACCCACCATCTATACCCAACCTATTCCCTATCTGTAACCATCTATACTCATCTATATATAATCTATTCCCATCTATATCCTTCCATATCCATTCATTCTCATCAATACCCAACTATACATTTCCATATCCAGCCATAACCTACTATGTCCCATCCTTACCCTCTCAAACCCAACAATACCCATTTATACACCTCAATAACCAACCATAACCCTCTATTATTTATCCACATCCAATCATACCCAACAATATCCATCTATACCCATTTATACCCAATCCTACCATCCATACCCAACCCTACCCAATCTATTTAAACTGATATTATGGTCTTTGAATTTGAACTCCATTGAGTAGATATATTTACCTGGAGCATCACAGTTGAATTGGGGGCTTCCAGGTGGGGTCCTGGTGCCCTGTCTCTCCTGTCCTCTGCTGTCCACACACCAGCAGTGTCCTGTAGAACCGTGGCACTGCTGCGGCCGGTACTGACCCTGATCATCACACTGAGGGATGTGGGCTCCAACCGGTGGTGATCCATCTCCTCTCTGCAGACTGTCTCTGTGCTGCTCACACTGAGTCTTAGGACGCTCTAAATAAAAACAAATATCAAACTTTAATTATTAAACGGGGTTGTTATGTACCCGTTCATACCAACTGATACCCATTTATTCCTTTTCAGCACGTTCTCCCTGTGTCTGCGTGGGTTTCCTCCGGGTTCTCCGGTTTCCTCCCACAGTCCAAAGACGGCACGTTCAGGCTAATTGGAACTTGATTGAAATTGCCCCTTAGGTGTGAGTGTGTGAGTGACTGTGTCTGTGTGTCTGTCTGTGTCTGTCTGCCTTGCGATGGCTTAGATCGTAGAACCTTGTGATTAGACAGTACCTTTCCTGCCGCGAAATAGCCGACGAGCTGATGTGGCGTTAAACTCGACTACCCAACCCCAACCCATTCCTTTTCAGACCCATCAACACCCAGCCATTTCCTACCCATCTCATTCTATATCCATCCATACCCATCAAAACCCATCATATTCCCTATTGTAACCATCTATACCCATCCATACTCATTCTTTTCCCATCTATATTCTTTCATATCCATTCATACTCATCAATACCCATCTATACATTTTTTAATAGTCAGCCATACCCCTCTATTCCCCATCCACACCCACTCAAACTCAACCATACCAAACCATACCCAATCTATTTCCATCGAAATCCTTCCATATCCATTCAAACTCATCAATACCCATCTATACACTTCCACAGCCAGCCATACCCAACAATACCCATTTATACACCTTAGTAACCAGCCATAACCCTCTATTCGCCATCCACATCCAATCATATCCAACCATACCCATCTATATCCATTTATACTCAATTCTACCATACATACTCAACCCTACCCTAACTATTTTAACTGATATTACAGAGGTTGCTTACCGTCTCAACACTTTTTTATGGTCTCTGAATTTAAACTCCATTGAGTAAATATATTTACCTGGAGCATCACAGTTGAATTGGGGGCTTCCAGGTGGGGTCCTGGTTCCCTGTCTCTCCTGTCCTCTACTGTCCACACACCAGCAGTGTCCTGTAGAACCGTGGCACTGCTGCGGCCGGTACTGACCCTGCTCATCACACTCAGGGACGAAGGCTCCCTCCAGGGTTAAACCATCTGGTCCTCTTTGCAGACTGTCTCTGTGCTGCTCACACTGAGTCTTAGGACGCTCTAAATAAAAGCAGAGAGGGAGAAAGACTTGATCAGCTATCATTTAGATTTAAACCAGCAGCGATTGTACATATACTCATTCATACCCACTGATACCCATCAACACCCTTTCATTCACAGCCATACTCACCTAGTCCCTATCTATATCTATCTATACCCCATCTATTTCCTATCCATCAATATCTATTTTTGAGAGAGCTGATTTTTGTATGACTATATATTTATTCATATCCACATATCAGTGTTTATACAGGTTGTTCACAGACTCTATACTTTTCTATGGTCTCTAAATATGGACTCCATTGAGTAGATATATTTACCTGGAGCATCACAGTTGAATTGGGGGCTTCCAGGTGGGGTCCTGGTTCCCTGTCTCTCCTGTCCCCTGCTGTCCACACACCAGCAGTGTCCTGTAGAACCGTGGCACTGCTGCGGCCGGTACTGACCCTGCTCATCACACTCAGGGACGAAGGCTCCCTCCAGGGTTAAACCATCTGATCCTCTCTGCAGACTGTCTCTGTGCTGCTCACACTGAGTCTTTGGACGCTCTATATTGATCAATTATTAAAAATACTTTAATTAGTATTAGCCTTATATATTTTCTATTCTTCTGTGTTTTGATTTGTCTGAGTATGTTTCTTATTGTATTGTGTTGTTGCTGCTGGATGCCTAAATTTCCATCGGGATAAATAAAGTATCTATCTATCTATCTATCTATCTATCTATCTATCTATCTATCTATCTATCTATCTATCTATCTATCTATCTATCTATCTATCTATCTATCTATCTATCTATCTATCTATCTATCTATCTATCTATCTATCTATCTATCTATCTATCTATCTATCTATCTATCTATCTATCTAGTAAACAACACAGTAAATATACCCATTCATACCAACTAATACCCAATTATATCTCTCCCGACCCATCAACACCCATGAATTTCCTACCCATATCATTTTATATCTTTCCATCTCCATCCAAACCCATGTTTCCAACCCATATCCATCATCTACACCCATCCTATTTCCTATCTGTGACCATCTACATCCATCCAAATTCATTCATACCAATCTATACCCATTTATACACTTCCATAACTAGCCAGCCATAACCCTCTATTCACCACCCACACACACTTATACCAAATCTGACCAATTTATACACATTTATACTTAATCCTACCATCCATACCCAACCCTACCCAATTTATTTGCATCTATATCCTTCCATATCCATTTATTAAGGGAATGATGACTGGCACACTTTCAACATATTTACCTGGAGCATCACAGTTGAATCGGGGGCTACCAGGTGGGGTCCTGGTGCCCTGTCTCTCCTGTCCCCTGCTGTCCACACACCAGCAGTGTCCTGTAGAACCGTGGCACTGCTGCGGCCGGTACTGACCCTGCTCATCACACTCAGGGACGAAGGCTCCCTCCAGGGTTAAACCATCTGATCCTCTCTGCAGACTGTCTCTGTGCTGCTCACACTGAGTCTTAGGACGCTCTGGATGAAGACACAGAGAGATAGATGGTTTCAGTCCAATTACAGGAGGTGAGACAGGCTGTTGTCATCTATTAAACAAACAGAACCTGGACTCATTGATAAAGAGGACACAGTTCCAGTCTGCAGCAGCACAGGTTTCTCATTCACAACACCCTAATGGTGGCCAATGATGCATCTCTGTTGTCAACTGGGCAAATATTAATTCTCTGACTGTATCGTAAAGGAGTGTATAGTAGTCAACGGTCATTCACCAAGGGGTACACTACCCAAATGTAGCCACTGAAAAGCTTTTTTTAGGGCACTTTTAGGGCAAGAGCCAGGGCCCTATCTTACACCTTGTGCAAGGTGCATCATGATGCTCATTGCTATCTTTCACCCAACGGTCAGCAGTCTATTTACACATCTACCTCCTGCGACGTTTAAACAGCAACAGTGCTTCTGTATATATCTACTATTGTATTGCTTGATATCTTGGCAACGGAAAACACAGGTGCACCACTGACTGAATACAACCTAGTCAGACGTCAACAGTCAGACGTTCATTGCTATCTTGGCAACACACACATGGACACAGCCGTGCACAAATCCAACTTTTGCATCAATAATAAACAGAACGAGCAAGCAGGTTAGTTTCCTCTGCTAAAAAGTGCTGAACAAGTCCAGGCAGCTGCGCCGTTAAAATAGCAATCCGCCAAAGTCAGAGCTCACCTGACTCTGACGATTGGTTTATTTCATGTTACACCCAAAGTTATCCACACCCATGATTAATTAAGAGAATTAGTACATGCTTTTTGCGCATTTCGAGATGCACAAGGCATACTTTCCCCATTGTTACAATAGAAAAGACATACTGACAAGCCCTAAATCAAGCTGCATATATACTGTTTGCTGGTAAGCGTATTTTTGTGTCTGTTTTCGTGATGCAAGAATGACTTGGCCTTGCTAAACCACCCAGGCCGTGGGAGAGAGTGTCTCTGTGTCTCTTTAGGAGTGAGGTGGATCTCGTCACTCTCTGACAGTTACGTGAGTCAAGCGTGTGGAGTAATTCCACCCACACTCCGCTCTGCCCGGGTCAGGGACGCCCACCCCCACTTTATACCTCAAAAGGGCTGAAATGGACCTACAGTGAAAAGGCATCTGGAAGTTGAGAAGACGCAGTTCCCTGCAATTAAAGCTCTCACACGCAATGGAAACATGGAAACTGTCCAAAAGTGTGAGGACACCAGCTTCCAAAAAGTTTCTTCTCAAATTTTACTTCAGTCAGTATTTTCTTACTAGAACTGTATGGTACATCACAGTAATTTGTCTGGGTTGTGGCCTCTGAATCTGCCTACTGCTATTTCCCCACTCCCATTTCCACACTTAGGGTTGCCAGGTATAGAACACAACAGCATGCAAAAGCCTGCTGCAGACATGGAAACAGGCAAACTGGCTATTCTAATCAGCTGAACAGGTAATCAATGAGCCTCAGTAAGGTTTGCTAACCATGGCTGGGTAATTTACCACCACCATTAGTGTAGTTAAGACGGGCATAACTTTGGGAACTCATTATACTGTATTATACTGTATGTACTGACTCTCCTGGTGTATTCACCTGGAGCATCACAGTTGAATCGGGGGCTTCCAGGTGGGGTCCTGGTGCCCTGTCTCTCCTGTCCTCTGCTGTCCACACACCAGCAGTGTCCTGTAGAACCGTGGCACTGCTGCGGCCGGTACTGACCCTGCTCATCACACTGAGGGACGTAGGCTCCAACCAGGGTTAAACCATCTGATCCTCTCTGCAGACTGTCTCTGTGCTGCTCACACTGAGTCTTAGGACGCTCTGGATGAAGACACAGAGAGAGTAGACAGTTATTATAATATTTAATATAGATATTTTACATATATAGAGTCAAAGGACCAGTATAACCATTGTCCTTGACTGTAGTTCCAGTAAATATTGGTATACAATCTTCATACAGATGGAGACAGCTTTAGATCCCAGAAGGGCTACAAGACGGATGGCGAGCTGGCTAATCTTCTCATAAAATAGTAAGAACTGAGCTTCAGCTATGGTTAGTTAACCATAGCAGGGTTTTTTTTACAATCAGTAGCTAGTAGGAATGAGCACATTAAATTAATATATTTTAACAATGAATTCTATAAAGTATTTACTCAAAAAGTATAATTAATATCAAGTAAAAGTTCATGTCACATTAATTTATTATACATCTCATTGTTATTGAGAAACTCCCCAGACACCAAAAGGTTTGTCTGTTGTCATTGGAAATATATTGTTATATCGCTCATCATGCTACATCATGCTACCGTACAACAGAAACCGATACGATACTTCAGTCAGTATTGTCTTACTAGAACTGTGTGGTACATTACTGTAATTTGTCTGGGTTGTGGCCTCTAAATTCCCCCAGTCCCATTTCCACACTCAGGGTTGCCAAGTATAGAACACAACAGCATGCAAACTCATTATACTGTATGTACTGATCCTGCTGGTGTGTTTACCTGGAGCGTCACAGTTGTAGGGTGAGGTTCCAGGTGGGGTCCTGGTTCCCTGTCTCTCCTGTCCCCTGCTGTCCACACACCAGCAGTGTCCTGTAGAACCGTGGCACTGCTGCTGCCGGTACTGACCCTGCTCATCACACTGAGGGACGTAGGCTCCGATTGGTGGTGATCCATCTCCTCTCTGCAGACTGTCTCTGTGCTGCTCACACTGAGTCTTAGGACGCTCTGAATAAAAACAGAAAAAGCAAAAACAGTTAATTTTGTATGTAACAGCTGGACATTTGAGAGTTTAAAGGGTCCAAATTATGGAAAATAATAAAAAATTAGTGTTTAATAGACGATAGAAACTTTTAAAATAGTGCTATATATTACACGATGCATAACATATCATGATTAAGGTGTACTGATTCATTATACCACAATATATAAAGGCTATGTCAGGCCTGTAGCTTGCTGCTAACCCCTGCGCAAGTGGTTAGCCACTAAAGCTAATGCTGCTGCACCTAGCCTTAGTGGAAATGTGGAAATCTAAGTTTACTCAAAATAAACGGAAGCGATTTTGTCACCCAAATAATCCGTGTTATGGAGAGAAATCTGCGTAGAGTAACATTTTTTAAAGAATTCCAGTTTTGCTTACTTAACTTAGCTTTACAGGTCTCGCTGCCCAGTAGTAAGTCATTTTTGGGAAGGAGAGAATTTCAATTCTCTGTATATCCTGTACATATGCAGCATTGACAATAAAACTACTTGACTTGACTTAAAACATGGCGATACCCCTGTTCCTTACTAGTGTAGCATAATGCGGCTTATACACAGGAGCGCCTTATGTACGGCCAAATGACTACATTTAATTTTGCAGTTTATTAAAGAATTAAAAAAATAATTCTAAACACCCACCATGCTGATGGTGGCAGTGGAAGCCATCTCCCTGAAACCCAGGCTGGCAGCGACAGTGGAAGGAGCCCGGCACATTGTAGCAGGAGGCGTGGTGGTGGCACGGCTGGTTTAGGCATTCATCAACATCTGTACACACACACAAAACAAATCATGTTAAAAAAACTGTAGTGTTTTGGGGGCTATAATTTATCTGAGGATCCCCCATCTACCTAAGCCTATATACATCCAACAGCTCTGGAAAAAAGACGCTACTACCAAATTAAAAACCTCTGGAATATAATCAAGAGGAAGATGAATGATCACAAGCAATCAAACCACCAAACTGAACTGCTTGAATTTTTGCACCAGGAGTAAAGCAGCATAAAGTTATCCAAAAGCAGTGTGTAAGACTGGTGGAGGAGAACATGATGCCAAGATGCATGAAAACTGAAGTGGCTTCTTAATGTTGCTATATAGACAAAAGTATTTTTTTTCTTTTATACTAAATGAACAGTGAAGTGATCCAGACTATGAATTAACACATAAGGAATCATGTAGTAACTTAAAAGTGTAAAACAAATAAAAAAAAACGTATTCTGAGTGTGCCAGTTCCATCATTATAATGTTTTTGATGGTCTTTGTGGTGACTACACTTGAGGATAGACTTAAACTTATTCAGTTCTTGTTTCTCATAACCTGGATTCGAACATTACTCAAATATTCTCTATTCACTGTATACCTGTAACTCTACCTCTTCACTACTTTACTTTAACTGATGCTCTCAAACACTTTATTAAGAGACAAGAAATTTAAGTAATTAACTCTTGATGAGTTCAGCACAGCTGTTAACTGAAAGCCTGAATTCCAGGAGACTCTACCTCATAAAGCTGGTAGATATGTGTAAAACTGTCATCTAGGCAAGGCTACTTCAAAGAATGTAAAATATAAAACATATTCTGGTTTGTTTAACACTTTTTTGCATACTAAATAAGATTTTAGTATTAATCTACACTGATATAATGAATTATATCTCTCTCATCCTGCAGCTCACTGTGTTTAAAGTTTCACAGCACAAAGCCGGTTAACACTGCAGCACTGATCACCAGTTTCCGACCGGCGTATTCAGCGGATGGAAAGTGTGAGCTGTGATCAGAGCATATTCTCCTACGCACATTCCCCCAGCCCAGGACATTGGGCCATTGTTCAAGGAAAGAGACCCTCCCTAACCCCCCCCCCCATACCCCCCCACTCCGGTCCCCTTTGCCCCTCTCACCTACAGACCCTCATTCTGTTCTGCTCTGCTTCATTCCTCAAAATCAGCCTGTGTTAGAGTCAACAGTGAGCGACACACACCTCACCCTGCCCAATACTGCGTTTCACACACACACACTAACACACACTGCCGTCCACACACACATCTGTTCAGCCTCTCAGCTCCCGTCAATGAACCGATTCTCTGAGCTCACAGCTCTCTGATTACCCTACTGCACTCTGAACCACACCCAGGTACTTCCACAACCTCCACCAGAACCTCCCACAGCTCATCAGCATCACTACAACCCATAATCACCTTCATCATCATCATCATCATCATCAGGAACAGATACAGCAATATCTCTGATCAATATCCATGATCATAATCTGATCTATCCATACTTACATCTATTTATACATTTATACACATATTCATCTATCCATCCATCTGTCCATCCAGCATCACTCAAACTCAAACTATTGTCCATCCATCCATCCATCCATCCATTAATCTATTTATAATGTATTTATCCATGAAACTAAACTAAACATGAAACTTATCTATTCATCCATCCATCCATTTATCTATCCATCATCTATCTATCCATAAATGTAACTGTCCATCCATCCACCTGTCTGTCTATCCATCCATCCATCCATCCATCCATCCATCCATCCATTAATCTATTTATAATGTATTTATCCATGAAACTAAACTAAACATGAAACTTATCTATTCATCCATCCATCCATTTATCTATCCATCATCTATCTATCCATAAATGTAACTGTCCATCCATCCACCTGTCTGTCTATCCATCCATCCATCCATCCATCAATTAATCTATTCAACATTTATCTATCCATCAATCTAATCATTCATCCATCTATCCATCTATCAATGTAATCATCCATCTATCCAGCCATACATCCATCTATTAATCTATCCATTATCTACCCACACATCAATCTAATCTTCCATACATTTGTTCATCAATCCAATAATCTATCCATAATCTAGCTATTCATCAATCTTATCTATCCATTTATCCATCCATCCATCCATCCATCCATCCATAGAGGTATTATCCAGCATCCAGCGTATATCCAACCATTTATTCATCCAATTATTGATTCATCATCATCTATACATCCATTATCCAGCCTTTCTATTCATCCACCACACACCCAGTCAACAGTCTATTCAACCCTTTATCCATTCATCTATTCATGCATTCATTCATCCACTTATCGATTCATCAATTTATCCTTCCTCAAGTCATTTATCTGCTACTCCACCATAAACCAAATCAACAGTCTATTCATCCATCAATCCATCCATTCAACCATCTATACATCCTTTATTCTACCTATTTATCCATCCATATATCCATTTATACCTCCATCAATCCATGTATTGGGCCTGAGGATCAGGAAGTACATGATGCCTCTCCTCAGTACAGGAGATACAGTATGAATCAGTACAGGGAGATACAGTATGAATTAGTAGAGGGAGATCCAGTATGAATCAGTACAGGAGATACAGTATGAATCAGTACAGGGAGATACAGTATGAATTAGTAGAGGGAGATCCAGTATGAATCAGTACAGGGAGATCCAGTATGAATCAGTACAGGAGATACAGTATGAATCAGTACAGGGAGATACAGTATGAATTAGTAGAGGGAGATCCAGTATGAATCAGTACAGGGAGATCCAGTATGAATCAGTACAGGGAGATCCAGTATGAATCAGTACAGGAGATACAGTATGAATCAGTACAGGGAGATACAGTATAATAATAATAATAATAATAATAACTTTACATTTATAATGCGCTTTTCTAAAGACCCAAAGCGCTACATAAAATTAGTAAAATAAACAACAACAAAATAAACAAAAACACTTAACCACTCTTAAATGTTAAAGAAAAAAGATGAGTTTTAAGTAATTTTTTAAAACAGTCCAAGGTAGGAGCACTTTTATGAATTAGTAGAGGGAGATCCAGTATGAATCAGTACAGGAGATACAGTATGAATCAGTACAGGGAGATCCAGTATGAATCAGTGAGTGTAAAGGTGGATCTGGAAGCTGTATCAGTGTTTTTACCTCTACAGGTGCGTCCGTCCTGTTCAAATTCATATCCACTCAGACAGCGACAGGTGTGACTCCCAGGCAGATTCACACACTCAGACTGAGATCCACACACACTCAACCCCTCCACACACTCGTCTACATCTGAGAGAGAGAGAGAGAGAGAGAGAGAGAGATCACTTATCTCTTACTTCACTGTTTGAATGTGGAATACCTTTAAATGTGATTCCACAGATCAGTTTCTTACAATAAGACAAATATCTAATTTAACACACTAATGCTTTTATCACACATAGCGGGTTGTAAGAGAGTGTAAGAGAGTGCATGGGAATGTGTGTGTGTGTGTGTGTGTTTATGCGAGTGTGTGTATGATAGTGTGTATGGGAGTGAATTCAGGTAAATGGCATTAGAGCTGACCCCTCCCACAGCTCACTGTTAGACCTAGAAATATATCATATAATAAAATTACACTGTAGCATCAACCAGCTGTACCTCACACACACACACACACACACACACACCTGCACACACCCTAGTATGTGTTCCTCTGTGCTATTGTAGAGTGCTACACAACAGATCCACATACAGACAGACAAACAGATAGACAGATAGACAGACAGAGTAACAAAGAAACAGGTAAAGAGACAGACAGATATACACAGATACAGGCAGGTAGACAAAGATTCAGATTCAGGTATAAAGAGAGAGAGAGACAAGTAGACAGATACACAGACTGACTAACAGACAGACTTTTTACCTGTTTCTTTGTATGTCTGACAGATATACACTGATACAGACAGGTAGACACAGAGTCAGGCAGGTATAAAGTGAGACAAACAGGTGCTACAGATATACAGTCAGACAGACAGACACAGAAACAGGAAAAGAGTCAGACAGATATAAACAGATACAGACAGGTAGACAAAGAGACAGATATACAGACAGACAGACAATTAAATAGTTAGACAGACAAGACATGCAGACATACTCAGATATACTCAGATACAGAGGGAAAGACACATAGTCTGACAGATACACAGACAGTTTAGGTCAATTAGGTAGCTAGACAGACAGACAGACAGACAGACAAACAGACAGACAGACAGACAGACAGACAGATAGATAGATAGATAGATAGATAGATAGATAGATAGATAGATAGATAGATAGATAGATAGATAGATAGATAGATAGATAGATAGACAAACAGGTACTACAGGTAGACAGATATACAGTTAGACAAACAGACATACTAACAGAAACAGGCAAAAAGTCAGACAGATATGAACAGATACAGAGGGGCAGACAAAGAGACAGACAGACAGACAGATAGACAGACAATTAAATAGTAAGACAGACAAGACATGCAGACAATTGGGTAGATAGACAGACAGATGGGCAAGCAGACAGACAGACAGACAGACAGACAGATAGATAGACAGACAGATAGACAGACAGATAGACAGACAATAAAATAGTTAGACAGACAAGACATGCAGACAATTGGGTAGATAGACAGACAGATGGGCAAGCAGACAGACAGACAGACAGACAGACAGATAGATAGACAGACAGACAGACAGACAGGTAGAGGTGAAGTTACCGTAGCAGCTGCGTCCGTCTCCGGTGTATCCTGTGGCGCACTGGCAGGAGAAGCTGCTCCCCTCGCCGGGTAAACACTGAGCCGTGGTGTCACAGTCATGATTACCTGAGTAACACGGGTTCACCTGCTCACCACCTACACACACACACACACACACACAATACACACACACACACACACAATACACACACACAACACACACACAAAAAAAAACACACAGAGGGGAGAGGGGTTAAAACATTAGCAGACCAAAACACAGGAAACACTCTGCTATGTGTGGGTATGTGTGTGTGTGGGTATGTGTGTGTGTGTGTGTGGGTGTGTATGTGGGTGAAGGAAACTGCAGAGCTAAATATAGATTTTTCCTGTCTGCAGCACACTGACCGCCCAGCCCTGATTTATATAAACTACAGGAGCAACACATAGAAATCCTCATTACATCATTAGTTGTGTAAATGCAATATATATATATATATATATATATGTGTGTGTGTGTGTGTGTGTGTGTGTGTGTGTGTGTGTGTAGGGTTGTAAGCATATGGTGAGGTGTGAACTCTCTCTCTGACAGATGTAAAGTGTCCTTCCTTAGCGTGACCCCAGGGGTCAAGATACTCGACCCGGAAAACACAACACTGTTAAAATATCTATAAAGATACGGACCTCACACTCACACACACACTCACACACACACTCACACACAAACTCAACATAACCTCCGGTGGTTCCTGGAGTTTTTACCTGCTGGTATAACGTACGAACGAACAACCAGTTTGCAGCGACAGAGAAATAAGAAGGATTTTACCAGACAGACAGACAGGCAGACAGACAGACAGACAGACAGACAGACAGACAGACAGACAGACAGACAGACAGATAGATAAATAGATAAAGGCATAAAGCTATCCAAAAGCAGTGTGTAAGACTGGTGGAGGAGAACATGATGCCAAGATGCATGAAAACTGATTAAAAACCACCAGGGTTATTCCACCAAATATTGATTTCTGAACTCTTAAATCTTTATTAATATGAACTTGTTTTCTGAAAGCTCTGCATTTTTTTTTGTTATTTCAGCCATTTCTCATTTTCTGTAAATAAATGCTCTAAATGACAATATTTTTATTTGGAATTTGGGAGAAATGTTGTTTGTAGTTTATAGAATAAAACAACAATGTTCATTTTACTCAAACATATTACTTATACCTATAAATAGCAAAAAAAGAGCAGTCCAACAGTCCCTTCGAGGATCTATCTATCAGCGATACGTTAAGTTACGTTCTCGCCGCTACGCGGCTACGCTAACTCCTCTTTCCCCAGTGAAAACGCCTCCACTCCTCACATTAAAACCAGCTTGATTTCCTCACCCCAGGCCAGGGACCAATTTGGCCAATTATCAAAGGCAGACAGGAAGACTTTTGTTTGAAGTGAGAGACAGAGACAGTCCCCTTTTCAAAGCGACTCCACGGGGGAAGGAAAGAGGGGTGAGAGAGAGGGAGCGAGGGAAAAAACAGAGGGACAAGTGGTTCCAAATGAGGAGGGGGTGGTCCCGGCTCTTTTTAACTCTGCGTTAATTAAAGGGATGCGACGGAGCAGCGGGTGGGACAGGCCTTTGAGGGGGGAGGGGGGAGGTTAGTGCTCCAGGTGGGAAGACCCTTTCACACTCGGCTGTACTGAGGAGGAAGGTGAGGAGCTGGGGTCTGTCTGTCTAATAAAGACCACCGGAGAGAGGAAATCAAGTCAATCCAGAAACTTTCAATGATTTTCTTCTTTATTACAAGAAATAAACCAGAAATCCTCACATAGTTATAATATTCTCATGCTGTTTTCACACCTTTTCTTTTTGATCTGGACTTTCTTATATTTCAGAACAGAAATATCAGGTTTGAAATGTGCTGAGGACCACAGTCTGGGACCAAAGGAACAAAATTTGGTCCAAAATTTGTTTTTTTTCAGGAATTGCAATCCAATGTCTTTTTAAAAGCTATGATTTTCTATTCAGGATTTTTTTTCATAAGTGTCAACTTTTTCTACAAACACCTAGCCTTTGCAGGAATTTCAAACTTTTCAACAATTCCCAACTTTTCAACCAATGCCAAACAAATTTCAAACTTTTCCAAGAATCTTAAACTTTTTCAGTAATTCCATGACAGTGTACTTTTTTTCTATCCATTGCTATGTTTATTTTTGGAAACTTCAAAAATGGTAACATTTTCTAAGTGTCAACTTTTTAGAAATTTCAAACTTTTTAAAAACTCAAAAATTCAAAAATCAAAAATGTATTTTTTTTCTAGAAACTCAAAAATTGTTCAGAAGTTTCAAAATTGTTACTAACTTTTTCAAAAGTGAAATTAGACACCAACAATTCCCAACTTTTCCACCAATGCCAAAGCGTTTTAGAAATTCCAAACTTTATAAGCCAATAATCTTAAACATTTTCAGCAATTCTAATCCAATGTCAGAAAATGTTCAAAAGTTGTTTGTAACAAATTAAACTTAATTAATTCAAGCTTTTCTGTTGTTTGTTTTAGAAACTCAAAACATTTTCAAGAATTCCCAACCTTTTCCACTGATCCCAAACAATTTCAGAAATTCCAAACTTCAAGTATCATAAAATTCATAAACTTTTCAGGAATTCCATTCTAGTTCCAAAGTTCCAAATAAACACTCACTTTTTACAAAATTCCAATCCAGTTTCAAAGTTCCAAATAAATGTTCCAAAGTTTTTGAAGAATCTCATTCTTTTCAGGAATATCATTCTAATTAAAAATTTTCAAGAAACACAAAAACATTTTAGACATTTCAAAATTGTTAGTAACGCTAAACCTTTTCAGAAACATTTTTAAGAATTCCAAACTATTTCATAAGTGAAATTCTTATCAATACCAACAATTCCCCACTTTTCCACCCCTTCCTCTTTCCTAGAATTTTTTCCCCACAAATTTTAATTACTGAAATTATGATGAAAACATTTTGTCCATGGTTTTATATGGCAAAGAAGTCAAAGAACTTTTGTTTTTGGTACTATTTGGACTGATTTTAGTCTGAGTTGCTGAATATCAGAACCAGCTGTGTTGGATCTGAACTCAGAAGCAGGTCTGGGTACTGCTGATTTAAATAAGCAGTAACTGTGGGCCTTTCTTAAAGGAGGAGAGTCAGACGCAGTGATCCGGAGCGCTGTGAGTAAACCCTGAAGAGGTTCTGTCTCCATTAGGACAGTAAACTCATCGCTGACTCATCACTGATCAAAGCCTGTGTCTGCTGTAATTACAGAGCATCACCCGGACCCGGACCGGATCAGCAGGGACCGGACCGGACTGCACAGAAACAACCAGATGTGTTTCCAGCTGAAGCTGAGGATCAGGATGAGGGTGATGAAGATGATGAAGATGAGGATGTCTCCAGGGCTGGAGGATCCCGGGTATCTCTCCATTCCCATGACATCACTCCACAGCCATCCCCCCATCACCCCAACCCCCCCCGCCCCCTCCTCACCCCCCGGCCTGTAAATCTGTCACTGAGGGATAATGTTCCTGCTCTGGCAGCATAATAACAACACGCTGACATCTCTAAACCTCATGTATACGAGCCTCCCAGCAGCTGGAGGACCCCTGTCTCCTCTCCCTCACAGTCTAATCCGGCTCCACGCCCAACATCCACCAAGAATGTGAGGAGAGAATGTGTTCGGCTGCAGAGAAACACAAACATCTGCCTCCACGCGCTGATCCAAACATTACATACAATAATCACACTCTCATCCAATCACAGCACTCGCCAACCTTTATAGACAATTCTAACTTCTCAAGAATTCCCAACTTTTCCACCAATGACAAACAATTTCCGAAATTCCAAACTTTTTACGAAATTCCAAATTCCTTTTTTTGGAATCTCAAACTTTTCAAAAATTACAATCCAGTTCCAAATAAATTACAAATAAATGTTCCAAAGTTTTCCTAGAAACAAAATTTTAAAACTGTTGTTTTCAGGAATTACACAATTTAAAAAAAAACATTTTCAAGAATTCCCAACTTTTCCACCAATACCAAACAATTTTAGACATTCCAAACTTTTTATAAAATTCCAAACTTTTTCAAGGATCCCAAACTTTTCAGGAATTCCAATTCAGTTCCAAATGAATTACAAATAATTTTCCAACTTTTCCTAGACACTCAAAAATTGTTTAGAAATTTCAAAACTGTTGTTTTCAGGAATTACACAATTTTTTAAAACTTAGAATTTTTTTAAAACTCAAAACGTTTTCAAAAATACCCAATTTTTCCACCAATGCCAAACAATTTTAGAAATTCCAAACTTTTTACTAAATTAAAAACTTTTTTAGGAATTTCAAACTTTTCAAGAATTCCAATCCAGTTTTAAATAAATGACAAATAAATGTTCCAAAGTTTTCCTAGAAACTCAAAAATTGTTTAGAAATTTCAAAATTGTTGTTTTCAAAAATTACACTTTTCCACCAATGCCAAAATTTTTCAAGGATTTCTCAGGAACTTTTCAGGAATTCCAATCCAGTTCCAAGTTCCAAATAAATGCCAAATAAATGCTCCAAAGGTTTTCTAGAAACTCAAACATTGTTCAGAATTTTTTTAATTGTAATGTTAAACCCTTTCAAGAATTCCAAACTTTTTCATAAATGAAATTCCAAACAATATGAACAATTCCCAACGTTTCCACCAATTCCAAAAAAATTACTGGTAACTCTATTATTTACACTGTGATATACTTTTTAATGCAAAATTAAATATGCATCTGTAAAATGTTATACAATTTGTAAAAAGTATCCACATAGGCTACATTATTAGAACTATTTTACAAATATCCTGACTTACAAGTAGTATAGCCACAATATAGAGCTACATAACACTGATATGACTGACACAGTTATTCTGACAGACTGTAATACACTATATAAAACATTTTTATAGGTTTTATAGGTTTTATAGGATGTATTTGCTGTAAATTTGAATAATGGTGATGCTGTGACTCTGCAAAGTGATAAAAGCTACTAAATAAAGCAACAAGTCTCTGTTAGATATCTGTGTTAAGCTCTGGAAAGCAGCAGAAAGCCATAGAAAGAGGGATTTGAGGCAGTGAACTCCCCGCCCCATACAGGACAAATTCCTCCCTGTCATCGAGTTAATAAAGCTAACCCTCCCAGATATGAGGGCGTGCTAAAAGGGGGCGAATATCAGCACAGACTACAGAGCCGGGGTCTGATAAAACCCTCACACAGCTCAGCAAGGTGAGTTTTAATGAACAGCAGACACAGAAAACCTGCTTTACCATCAGAACTCCACATAACCACGTCCTTTCCTGATCAGAAACACGCAAATATTTAAAATACGGAGGCTTTAGGCAAGAAATCAAAGTTATCTTGAAGCTGATTCATCTTATTTTGCAGCAGACCATCAAGAGAGATCAAATAAAGGGGGGATAAAGCCAAATAATAAGCTTCAAAGCTACACCTGCTTATTTTTATGTGATCTAAGAGGCTAATAAGGCTGTAAACAATCAGTTACAAAGTTATACACACTAGTGCATCTCTAAAAAATAGAATATCATTAGAAAGTTACTTTATTTCAGTAATTTAGTTCAAAATGTGAAACTTATATATTATATAGATGTATTAAACACAGAGTGATCTATTTTAAGCTTTTGTTTCTTTTATTGTTGATGATTATGGCTTACAACCAATGAAAACAACCCCAAAAAAATCAGTTTCTCAGAAAATTAGAATATTATATTTGATTTGATGTCATCTGCTGGTGTTGATCCACTTTGTTATATTATAAAGTCCAAAAGTCAATGCGATGTTTTCTTACAGCACTTCAAGCTTCCTTCTGCTACTGACAACTTTCATTTTCCAGCAGTAATTTTCTGAGACACTGATTATTGGGTTTAAAATAGATCACTCTGTGTGTTTTAATACATCTATATAATATATGAGTTTCACATTTTGAACTGAATTACTGAAATAAAATAGCTTTTCAATGACGATCTAATTTTTTGAGGAGCACTTGTACATGTATATATAGTCAAAATCTTCTCATTCACCGTTACTTATCAAAACAAAGGTATTAAAAAGAGATTATCCTGCCTTTGTTGGAATTACTGTCTCTACTGTCCAGATAAGACATTGTCTAGATAAGGATTAGATTGATTAATTGACAAGACAAGGGTTTAGGTTTATCTACTCCAGAGAGTCCTATTCTATTGGCAATACTTCTATACTACAGGGACTAGACAAGCTGTGTGTGTGTGTGCATTTGCACAGCTATGTCATAAATGTCTGCAAATGAAAATAAAGTCAAATAAAGAACTTCAAACCTTTACAATGTACGTAGTCAACTACAATACAATATACTAGTACAGATAATTTCCTATGACTTTTGCCCCATGTCCTATGGAAACTTAACCCTTGTGTGGTGTTTATATTTTTGTTACTCGTTTACTTTGTTACTTGTATTTAATTCAGCAAAATTAAGCAATTTTACATTAAAATGCTTTACACATGCTCGCTTTACCTAAATTGCAAGCAATATAAACAGCTTACATGGTTAATATTTGCCCTTTACCTTTCTTATGTTACATTTCTTTTAAAAAGTGCTACTCTTTTTTTTATTAGTTTTTTAATAAAATGTAAAAGAAAAAGAATTAAACTCAAGATATGAGTAGAAAATTTGTTTAGTTTCAAATTTACAAATGAAGCAATGTTTATTAGCCCTTGGCCAAACATACTGTATGTAATGTAAATGTGTGTGTGTGGGGGGGGGGGGGGTGTACAGTGTGTGTTTATTGAAAATGTGTTTTGATATATGTTTTTCACAAAAAATGAGCCAATGAGCTTGAGTTAGAAAAAATATCTTTTTTGTATCATTTGATGAAAAATGAAAACAGGTCCCACAGACCCGAACACCACACAAGGGTTAAAAAAAAAAAAAAACTATCACACCTCACTCCAGCTCCAATAATTCATATCGGCTTAGCATGAGCACGCTATCAGAGCTTTCAGTGTTCTATCAGTGTTCAACTTCACTCACAAGATAGCACCTCACAACTTATACAGATGTAGATGTTCCTTGAAGTAACACTCCCATGAGTTCTGGCATTTTACAGTGGTAAAAGGTGTACCTACCTCCGACCTGGCCGATCTTGTTGGTAATGGCGTATCTGAGGATGCGCTCCTCTTTGATGTACATGACGAAGATGCGCTCCACGTTGAGCTGCAGGGTTTGGGGGGCGCTGCGGGGAGCGTGTCTGCAGTCCCGGTAAGTGATGTTCTGTCTGAGCTGGAAGCTGAAGGTCTCCGCCCCACTTTCAGCAGAAACCACCGTATACTCCCTCACTGAGCTCGACGTGATCACTGCAGAGAGAAGAGTTACAGCTGTGTTAGTTAGCTGTGATTTTATGTTTTTTGGATACAATCCGGGTTAGCACCCGAACACCCCTTTCAGACAGCTTCCTCTTACAGCGTCCACAGTTAATCCTGTTGGATGTGGTTGGTCCTTCTTGGTGGTATGCTGACATTACCCTGGATACCGTGGCTCTTGATGCATCACAAAGACTTGCTGTCTTGGTCACAGATGCTCCAGCAAGACGTGTACCAACAATTTGTCCTCTTTTGAACTCTGGTATGTCTCCCATAATGTTGTGTTCATTGCAATATTTAGAGCAGAACTGTGCTCTTACCCTGCTAATTGAACCTTCACACTCTGCTCTCACTGGTGCAATAATGTGCAATTAATGAAGATTGATCACCAGGCTGCACCAGTTTAGCCATGAAACCTAAAAAAATCCCACACTAAAATGATGACAGGTGTTTCAGTTTCATTATCCAACCCCTGTACTGCGCTAAGTGCTAGCTCTTTTGCAGTTCAGAGGTGAGTATTATTGGCCTTTAGCCTGCTGCTATCCCCAACTAGCACTGCTGGAGCAGCATTAACATTAGCCAGTAACTATGCTAACGGCTAGCGTTAGAAGTTAGCCACTAATGCTAATGCTGCTGCACCCAGCCTTAGTGAAAATCTTGAAATCTAAGCTTACTGTAAATAAACATAAGTAAGTATACTTGGCTTATAGTGACAATTATAAAAAAAAAAAGTCTAAGTATATTTGGCATGTACTTGTACTTGTAATATTTTGATCAAGATATACTTAAGAAAAGTACAACAAATAATATTCTTGCCTTATATGTAAAGTATGCTTGGCTTGTAGTTTAAGTGTTCCCGTAAATGAGCTGCTATCTGATCATATTGCATCTTTACAGCATGAACCAGCAGGTCATTTTCCTTGCTTGCTCTGAGAAGCGTCCAGGTTGCTGCACTGCTAAATTAGCAATCCGGCAAAGTCAGAGCTCACCTGACTCTTAAAGTGAACGATGAGCAAGTGACGTGCTGATTGGTTTATTGATTAATTAAGATAATTAGTACATGCCTTTTGCATGTTTTGAGCTGTGCAAGGTGTACTTTTTTACCGTCGTTATGATAGCAAAGACACACTGACACGTCCTAAATCCAGCTGCACGGTGCACAGTTGAGGGATGGCCTATAGATCACTAAAATAAGTCCAAGTTTTACTTTCTGTCTTTACACAAAATAGCTTAAACTAAGCCTTAAATATGTTTTTTCCTACCAGAGTAACATAATCCAGATATAAGAGCTCTGAATAAGAGCATCAGATAAATACTGTAAATGTAAATGAGGTCATGAGGTCTAAGAAATGTTTATCATCATTTCGTAATTTCCTATCGACTGCTAAACTGTGAGAAAACAGATCTGTACTATTTCCAAACTCTGGATCACTTTAAAACGTCTGGGGAGGACAAGAGCCCGATTCTGAAAAACGGCCCCTAGTGTAAACGACCCCTACGCCACCTACAATAACCGTAATTCACCAGCCGCTAACCCCAACAGCACTTCCTCCTCCTGACCCTGAGGACCCCGCCCGTAAGCAGGTCCTGAAATATGCAGGATCTGAACGTTACCAGCGTCTCGAGTCGTACGTCACGCTCAGAAAAACAGCCTCATCACAATCAGACACCACTTCCTCCTGGAGGAAACCCAGCTTTTTATAGTTAACCCAGTGATCCCTGTATCCAGCCGGTCGGGAGGTACAGCGGATACTGAGTTTACTGCTTTATACAGTGAGATAGACACCACAATAAACGAGTGCATTACTCTTTATCTCCAATGCAAACGCTCTATGTAAATCAGTCGGGGTGAAGGAGATGCTTTGTACTGCAAAGTTACACTTACAGTTCCCTGTGGATCATTATTCGCATCGTTCAAGTTTAAATTTTTCGTAAATCTGTTCTTAATAAAAAGTTTTCTTAAATAATATGACTTCTTCAGTGATGCATTGTTAATTAACATCATTTTGAACAGCCTGAAAATGTTTTTTTTAAAAAGCTCAGTTTTAATGCTCTACTTACTCAAAAAATGTCAGCTTTTAATCAAGTTTGGGTTCAAAATGACAGTTTATGGGGCGGGGCGGGGTCAGACAGAATGTTCACAGGCTGGGGTCGGGTCGGGTTGAATGTTTTGGGCCTGATCTAAGCTCTAGTTTTCCCACACCAAACATTATAAGTTAATTTCACTGAAGCTAAGGGGCCAAGCCCAACTACTGTAAAAAAAAAAAAACACACAATAATAATAATGATCCCCCCTCCGCCAAACTTTGCACTTAGCACAATGCATACAAGTATTGTTTATTTTCTGGAAATAGTCAGAGAGAGTGCAAGACCAATTGTGCTCTCTCAGGGCTCTGGCAGCTGATGGCAAGAATTTAATTTCAATGATTTGGATGGGTGAGTGAATACTTTTGGGAATATACTATAGTGTGTAAAAATAGATAAAAACACATTATCAATTCTATTAGAGATTAACAGAAGATGCTAATTGGTGTACATAGGCTTTCATTACTTGTTAGCTACTACATTAGCATCAAATCTCCAGAGTAAAAAACTACAGAACAAAACTTTCAACACTGACTACGATTTTGCCGATTATCTAAATTTGGTGTAAATTTGGAAAAAAAAAAGCGTTTTCAACAAAAAAAAAAGAAAAATCGGTAAAAAATTAAGTTCCTACATGAGGGGGAGTACTGGTAGGTCTCAAGATAGGGCTCCATCTGTAAGGAGGCACCAGGGGCTATGAAGGGGACGCTGCCCTCCAGACGGGTGTCCACGTTCAGGTAGTTCTCGCTGTCCAGCCCCCTGCCGGTCTGGACGATGCTGAGCCGCTGATTACCGGGGTAAAAGATCACTTCAGCATGGCGAGTAAACTCAGCACCTGGAAAAGAGAGAGAGAGAGAGAGAGAGAGAGAATAAAGGCTTAATATTGGAGCAGGCAGGTTTCTCTGGTACCTCCGACTCGGCTTGGCAGGTCCTTCACATCTAAAAGCTGTAAAAACGTGCTCTGCTTTTACTACAAAACAAATTTTTATGTCGAGTAATCAGGTCCAGATGAGGGTTACGACCCTTGTAATGGGGCTTGATGAAAACTTGAGTAATTTCAGAGCCGGTGCGGTTTTTATTATTTATTATTATTTTTTACCTTTCCCTTAACGCAAAGTGAAAACACACAGTCGTGCAGCAACACCTGCCTTAAATTAGAGTAAGAGCTGGAACACACGCTGAATAGATCTTAAATATCAACCTGGCCCTGGAGAAAAGCCAGCTGTGTTAAACACTGTGTACTATACAGCATATGTGGGTCATTATCATTATCAGAATTATATGATACGATACCTTTTGGGCCTCAAAACTTGTATGTATTCATATTTATTATATTTATAAGACTTTATACTACACAGAAATCATATATATTTTTTCAGCTTGTGCTAAACATACACTAGACAACTTCGACAAAAGCTTGGAAAAGATTTAAATAGACTAAAGTCACAGACTTTTTAGTCACAGGCTAAGATTTTGCTGGGGATCTTGCAGGATCACTTATTTTCTAATTTTAAGGCAATACATTTTATTCTCTTCTTTAAGAATAATTCTTAATCTTAATCAGTCTTACTTAGAACTTTCACTTTATTTTAAGTTATTTCACTCATAATAAGCACAAAAAGTAACCAGTCAAGTTATTCGCACTTTAATTTCCCATAAACTGTGAACTTTAAGAACTTTACGCACTCATTCACTTTACCAGCCTTAAGCTATATAACATATACCATATTTGCACTATTACTGTTATATACTATTTATACTGTCATTCCATCTCAATCACCATCAATATTGCACTATTGTCTTACGTATGTTTATTGTGTCTTGTTGTTTTGTACATTTAGTGTCTCCCACTTTTTTATATGATATATCTTTTTCTTTTTTTACTTATATTTATATATCTATTCCTCCCCCACACTACTGCACCTTGTTTTTGTCTCATGTATGTCTATTGTGTCTCTGCTGTATTGTACACATAGTGTCTCCCATTCTCTTTTATTATATCTATTATCTGTACTTGCTGTAAAATTGGGAAGGAGAGTAACGTAATTTCAATTCTCTGTATGTCCTGTACACATGCAGTATTGACAATAAAACTACTTGACTTGACTTGACTATTCCGATTCTTGTGTCCAATTTTAAGGTCATTTCTGCTTTGATTTAAGTCTTACTTCACTCATTTTTAGATTTTGTGATTAAGAAATGTAGAAATTAGGAAAAAATTGCTTTTGCAATACACTAGACGACTTCGAAAAACTCTGAAAATACTTTTTTAATAGACTAAAATCTGACACACTCACATCTAAAGACTGGTCACAGAATTTTTATTCACACATTAAGATTTTGCAAAGTCTTTCAGGGTTAATAATTTTCTAATTTAAAGGCAATAAATCTTATTTTCTTCTTTGATGAGACTTATTGTATTACTAAGCATTGGATAAGCATTTATTTAAGAGAGTATTTTGCTTTTTTTAGGAATAACTATCTTAATCATCTAAGTCTTACTTAGAATTTACTCAGAATACAAACTTAGTCATTTGAACTCAAAATAAGTACAAAAACTCACCAGTCAAGTTATTCCTGAGTCTTTAAGGCAAACAATCAGTGATTTTTGCTTGATTTAAGTCGTACTATACTGAATTTAAGACTTTGCGATTGCATTTGAAAGAGATCTCACTAAGAAAAAAATGCTTATGAAGAAAGACTTGAATATTACATTTCGAAAAGAAAACATACAGCTCTGGAAAAAAATAAGAGAGAAGCACTTAAAAATGATGAGTTTCTTTGATTTTACCAAATTAAAAATCTCTGGAATAAAATCAAGAGGAAGATGGATGATCACAAGCCATCAAACCACCAAACTGAACTGCTTGACTTTGTGCACCAGGAGTAAAGCAGCATAAAGTTATCCAAAAGCAGTGTGTAAGACTGGTGGAGGAGAACATGATGCCAAGATGCATGAAAAAAACTGTGATTAAAAACCAGG
Organism: Astyanax mexicanus; assembly: GCF_023375975.1. Lineage (NCBI taxonomy): Eukaryota > Metazoa > Chordata > Actinopteri > Characiformes > Acestrorhamphidae > Astyanax > Astyanax mexicanus. The sequence goes on from NC_064421.1 coordinate 2,935,185, forward strand.
TTTATTCCACCAAATATTGATTTCTGAACAATATTTTTCAATATCTGAACTTTATGAATATGAACTTGTTCTCTTTGCATTATTTGAGGTCTGAAAAGCATTTTTTTCCGCAAATAAATGTTCTAAATGAGAATATTTTTATTTGTAATTTAGGAGAAATGTTGTCTGTAGTTTATAGAATAAAACAACAATGTTCATTTTACTCAATAAACCTAATAAACTCATAAACCTATAAATAGCAAAATCAGAGAAACTAATTCAGTTCATTAAATCTTGTATATAGAAACGTATTGTTACACAGTGTTTGTGTGGAATTTAAACACTATACATTAAACTATACTGCAGATACTAAAGGTGAGTTATATTGATGCTATTAGTGAGGGAAAATGGCTCTGGACCGTAAGCGAGTCTCAGCAGGAGAGCATGTTAAATAAACTGGAGCTCAGTAAAGCTGGCAGCTCTCCTCACCGGTGATATTGAAGCCATTATGGCTGTTGGGGAGCTTCAGGGCGAACAGCCAGCCAAACAGGCCTCCGATGGGGGCCACGGGCATCAGAGCCCACCCCAGAGGCTCGGGAACCTCGCTGATCGCCGTGTACGCCCGTCCGTCGCCCACCACGATGTAGGCGTGGAGGAGGATATCGTCCAGCCGCAACGCCGTCCCTCCCACCTTCACCGTCCCGCTGACCTTCCCGTTCACTCGATGAGGAGCTCCTGAGAAAAAACAGATAAACAGCAGATAATCAGTCTTAACTAAGTCACTTTATCATGTTACTGCTCTTCATTCACACTTATTCATACTGCTATAGCATAAATTTGCACTCGAGCCTTGCAAAGTTTAAATTCTTGACATGAGAAGTAGATACACAGCGCTGTCTCTGTGTCTGTGTGAGTGACAGGCTGCTGCTGCCTGAGAACATGAGGTAACCTCACGCATGGCCTCCATCCACATGGCTCGGCACGTGCTCGTAAACGTGAGCACGTGAGCACGACGTGAGCACGACAATATCGCGATATATAGTCGAAAAAAGAACATTTGCAATGTAAATTTTTTCCAATATCATGCAACTCTACTCTGGACTTTGTGTTGGTTCTACTTTTCTACTCTCCTTTATATTTTGTGTATTTATTTTGATATATTTTTTTGTTTTATTTTATTTTAGCTTTATATTTATATATCTACTTTAACAATAGCTCTGTCTGATTTAAAAAATTGAATCCAGTATGAATCTATGCATTATGACATGCCTTGCACAGGGTGTGCGATAGGGCCCGATATCTTTTTCTTCATAGTTTGGATGACTTTAGTATTAATGTAGAGTACTGTGCAAAAGTGTTAGGCACCTGTGGGAATTTCAGTACAGAAAAAGCTGTTTATTAGATCAGTAAAACACATTACAGCATTGCAATACATTCAAACAGCAATTTTACAAAAAGCAGTTACAGCTTTTACAGCACAACATCTCCTAATCTCTCCTCCTCATCTGAGTTTAATAGAGTTATTTATTTCTAGTTCTCATCATATTAATCAACACCTGGTTTGGTAAATTTTGGTAAATGTGGTAAATCAGATGAGCTGCTGAAGGAACTGAACATATATAAACACATGCTGGCTGAGGAGCATCCAGGAGAAATCTGGAATCTCTACACTTTATTCTTCAGCTCGGCTCACAGGATATAAAAATGAGAATTCCTTGTTACTTTTTACTGTATTTATGTGTATTTGCATCTGTTTAAATCATATGTGGTGCTTTTTTCAGGCAAAAACACTCATATTGCTGAAATAAATAAAAAGAGTGTAATTTGCTTTGGTGCCTAAAACTTTTGCACAGTACTGTACAATGTAGTGCAGGGGTGTCCAAACTTTTTTGTTGGGGGCCAGAAGGAGAAATATATAAGTCAGGGGCCACAGACTCTATAATAAAACAAATAATGAAATATACCACTTTAAATAATACTTTTATCCTGATTATTTCATTTACACACCATTTTTCTTGACTTACTATCTTTATCTTTGACAGTGTTGTGTAAACTAAGATTTTTCAAATTGATGTTTAATTTCATGATGTCTCTTAATATTAAACTCCTTAATTACAGCAACTTTTATACTCTTTACCCCGTTTTTCTGCGTTACAACTGCACACCCTCTCCGCTTTTAGACTCTTTGACCCATTTTTATGCGCTAGAAATGAGCACTCTCTCCACTTTTAGACTCTTTGACCCGTTTTTTTTCACTATAAATGCGCACTCTCTCCACTTTTAGACTCTTTGTTTTTTGTTTTTTTGCGCTAGAAATGCGCACCCTCTCCACTTTTAGACTCTTTGCCCCGTTTTTTTCGCTATAAATGCGCACTCTCTCCACGTTTAGACTCTTTGGCCCGTTTTTTTGTGCTAGAAATGCGCACTCTCTCCACTTTTAGACTCTTTGACCCGTTTTTTTTCGCTATAAATGCGCACTCTCTCCACTTTTAGACTCTTTGGCCCGTTTTTTTGCGCTAGAAATGCGCACTCTCTCCACTTTTAGACTCTTTGACCCGTTTTTTTTTGCGCTAGAAATGTGCACCCTCTCCGCTTTTAGACTCTTTGACCCATTTTTATGCGCTAGAAATGCGCACTCTCTCCACTTTTAGACTCTTTGACCCGTTTTTTTTTTCGCTATAAATGCGCACTCTCTCCACTTTTAGACTCTTTGCCCTGTTTTTTTTTGTGCTAGAAATGAGCACCCTCTCCACTTTTAGACTCTTTGACCCGTTTTTTTTCTCGCTATAAATGCGCACTCTCTCCACTTTTAGACTCTTTGCCCTGTTTTTTTTTGCGCTAGAAATGCGCACCCTCTCCACTTTTAGACTCTTTGACCCGTTTTTTTCGCTATAAATGCGCACTCTCTCCACTTTTAGACTCTTTGGCCCGTTTTTTTGCGCTAGAAATGCGCACTCTCTCCACTTTTAGACTCTTTGACCCATTTTTTTCGCTATAAATGCGCACTCTCTCCACTTTTAGACTCTTTGGCCTGTTTTTTTGCGCTAGAAATGCGCTCTCTCCACTTTTAGACTCTTTGACCCGTTTTTTTTTTGAGCTAGAACTGCGCACTCTCTCCAATTTTAGACTCTTTGGCCCGTTTTTTTGCGCTAGAAATGTGCACACTCTCCGCTTTAAGACTCTTTGGCCCGTTTTTCTGCGCTAGAAATGCACACTCTCTCCGCTTTTAGACTCTTTGGCCCGTTTCTGACACCTAGCGTTCAAACTTTGAATCTCACATTTTAAAAACCTGCTTAACAGCGGGCCAACTTTCATTCTATTTCTAAAATACTATTTCTAAAATGGCCTGCGGGCCGTAGTTTGGACACCCCTGATATAGAACATTGTAAAATAATGAGAAAGTGCTTACTTATAGAGTATCAGCTTCCATTAAAAGCTACTTTTTAGCTACATTAGCTTTATAGTTCAAGAGAAAAACTACAGTGTTGTCTGTCTGACTACATTCACAGAAATGTGCAAATTAACATGTTCTCCTTTATATAGCAACATATTTAGCTCCGGAAGACTCAGAGATGACATTCAGAAGATAGAACCGCTTCTGGAAAAAATGTGAGCGCATCACGTCTCTTCATTTGTCTGTAAACGGCTGTGTTTCAGACGCACAGAGTGGCAGGATTGTGTTTGGTGACAGAGCTGTGCTGTAGCAGCTTTTCCTCTCCACATTCACCCACACACTCGCCCTCCCAGCACACAAAGCACCTACTGTACACACACACACACACACACACATACTCCACAGCTGAGGAGGATTTTCCCCAACGCGCTGTAGTCCTGCAGGAACGTCTGTCGTCCAGCGCAGCCGGAACGCAGGGAAGAGCCCAGGCTCTTAAACTCCAGCTTGTTTTTAACGCAGGTCTTTCTTTCTTTCTCAGCAGGAGATAAGCAGCCAGTATGAAGTGCAGGGTGATGTCACAGGCTCCGGGAGGATGTTGTTTAAGTGTGTTTCCTGAGACGTGCTGACTGATTCATGGGGGACGTTTCAGTAACGCTCTTTACGCTCTTTAAAAGAAATAAAGCCCACTTGACAATAAACCTCTGACAAATACTGGGTTTCATTCTAGGGGTGGGCAATATGGCCTTAAAATAATATCACAATATTTAATATATATATATATATATATTTTGTTATATAGATTTTTTTTTTTCATGACTGATAATTACATTGTAGATTCTCACTGAAGCATCAAAACTATGAATGAACACATGAGAATTCAGTATGAATTGAATGAAAGTGTGTGTAGTTTCCATTGTCTGAAAGTGACTATTTTGTGATAATGTGAATCCAGTATGAATCTAAAGTGTGTGTAATCTGAATGTGAAAATGTTTATGATTTTACATTCCGACAGTAACAGCAGTGGATTAATTTTAATACAGTATGAACCTAAAGTGTGTGTAAAGTTTTGACAGTTTTAATACAGTATGAATCTGTAGTAGGCTTTTGTAGTTTTTACAGTTTTTACAGCTGTTTTTTGTTTAATCAAGTATAAATCTTAAGTGTTTTGGATTTTTTACAGTCTGACCACAACAATAGGGGGCTGAATTTAGAGATGGGACCGATCCGATACAATATCGGTATCGGGGCCGATATTGACGTAATCCGACGAATCGGATATCGGGCCAAGTACCTGTGACGTGCCTGTCCCCTGATTGGGTGTTAGGGGGTGGGGCTACAGACCTAATCAATATATGCACCTGTGTAGGTGTGCTGCGGGAGGCCTTTCTTTTGTTCTGTTTGCTGCCTCCGGAACCAACTCATAGGCCTGTAGAACAGCAGACTTAACTGTTGTATAATCAGATGCATCTTCCACATTTAAAGCAGAATAAGCCTCCTGAGCCTTACCAGTAAACACACACTGCAACAATAGAGTACGTTCTCCATCCTCCCAGGCCTTGGCATCAGCCACACGTTCAAACAATGAAAAAAAACGATCAACATCTCTTTCATCAAACTTAGGGAGTAGCTGAAGATACTTCACTACATCAAAACTAGTTGTCCCAACATTACCAGCTGCAAATCCAGTCCCTGAAAGTCTCCCTGCTTTAACCAAATCCAAACGATACTGTTCAATCTCAAGCTTTTTCTGTTCCAACTCATGCCTAGACAACTCAATCTGCTTTTCCACCTCTAGCTGTGTCTGAATCAACTTCTCTTTAGCAGCAGCCTCTAACAAAATTAGCTCTTTTTGCTGTTCAAATGTTAAAGAAGTTCTCAAAGATAAGGGACTAGTAGAAACTGGTGAAGCCTTCAAAACACCCTGCTCTACTAATGCAGATTTTAATATAGCCTTAATGTTCTCCTTTAAACGCTTATCAGTGATTGATAACCCAACATCATAATGACTAGCAACTTCAAGCAACTGATCTTTAGAAAACTGATCCAATAGTCCCTCAGAAGGAGACTCAACAAATTGACTAACAGAAGCCATAGTTAACCAGGGTAAAATAAGCAGCCAAACAACTCAACAGGAGGGGAGGGAAAATGCAATTGCAATTCCCACTAACTAATAAACAAAACTACCTAAACTCAACCTAGTCTTCATACAACTTCCAAGAGTCAAGTCTCTTTAAGCACCCAAATACCAGTAGCGTTGAAGTCCCCTGGCCAAGGCCACAAAACCCAACCACCATGGCGGTGCCCTCAACCCAGAAGTTGTACAAAAATAAAAAATAAAACAAAATCCCTCAAAATCCACCCCCCAAAGAAAAATGGTGTGCCCAAACACGGACACCCCACTAAACCTACCAAAAGGGAACTGCAACACAAACCCACCCCACCCTGCAGAGCTGTACTCACCCAGAGAAGACCAAACAAATCCAAAGCAAAGCAGGCCCAGCCAAACAATCCTACATGAACTCAAACCAAATCAAACAAAATCCTATACAACCAAAACAAAGACACTGTATGTCCCCATTTAAGCAAAACAAAAAGAGAAAAAATAGGTAGGACGAGCCCCCACATTTGTCACAACTGGCTCTAGGCCGTGACAAATGAATGGAAGACACACAGTGTTTAAATGGCAAAAAATATAAATTTAATGAAGAAATTAGAAAAAGGTTCATGTCCAGACATTTATAAACAAAAAGGCGGCCCAAAGAAAACCTATGTATCAACAAAAAACAACTAAAGCATAATGTCAAACAGAACCAAACCAAGCAGGCCCAGAAAACTGAGCTGCCTGCAGCAAACAGAACAAAAGAAAGGCCTCCCGCAGCACACCTACACAGGTGCATATTGATTAGGTCTGTAGCCCCACCCCCTAACACCCAATCAGGGGACAGGCACGTCACATACCCCTCGCTGCAGAACCACAAGTCCAGGGGGTGGGGCTGGATCTGTATCTCTATCGGGCGGGCGCTGCCGATCCACTTACCGATCCATATTCCAGTCCAAAGCTTGAGCTGAACAATAAACCCGCCATAACGTTAACACAAAACGCATCCCTGATCAGGATTCCAGTTTAACAGTTTACCCTGAACACCCAGCAGCTTCAGTCTGCGGCTGACTGAGTAACTTTAGCTGTTTATCTACAAAAAAAGTCCATTATCTGGAGAGTTTTCACTTTGGAAACGCTGTACAGCAGAACGGTACACGTAAAGTCAGCGTCTGAGAGGTAAACAGATTAACACCAGCAGTCTGTTAGCCTAGCCTAGCATTAGCACTGAACTGACAGCAGCTGCATTCCGGTGTTGTGAAGGTATGAACTACAGACTGGAGTGAACTATATTCATAATCCACATATCCTATAAAACCACAGCATCTACAAACACTAACCAGCACAAACACACCCATCTGTTATTAAAAAACAGTGATTAATTTAGCTCGGAAATACAGTTAGCATCGCCAGTTAGCCGTTAGCTATTGCAGCTAATCCTCTACGCTAGCTGTCAAAATAAAAGTCTCCTGCACAACCGTTGCAAAAAATACCCTGAATTTAATATTTAACGTATTTAATATTTTACTTTTTTTATATTTAATAAAAATTCAAACATTTTATTTGAAAGGAAACTAGTGTGTAATTGCATATGAAGTGTGTCAAATAAATGACTTTTGAATGCATTTACATTAAATGCACCTGTGGATACTCTTAAAAGGGCTGTGTGGTCTGTTTCAGCCTCATTATTTAACCTTAATCATAGTACTATTAATAAACTAAAAGTATCTGTATTTGTATCGGTATCGGCAATCTTATATCAGTTTTATATCGGTATCGGATCGGAGCTGAAAAAAGTGTATCGTCCCATCACTAGCTGAATTTGTAGTCCAGTATATTGAATATATTGAATCCAGTATGAATTTGTAGCTTTTATATTCAGACTATTATACTAATAGACTACTTTTGAAATCCAGTATGAATCTGCAGTGTTTATAGTGTTTAGAGTCTGACAATTATAATTAGAGTAGTATTATTTGAATCCAGTGTGTAGCTCCTCCAGTCTGAATGTAATATTCGTAAAATACATTTGCAATCCAGTATGAATCTAGAGAGTATTCTGTTTTACAGGCTGACAGCCAACTTACTGTACAGCCAACCAACTGTGGCTTTTTTTGTGGCAGTGTGAATCTTAAGTGTGTGGAGCTTTGACGACAGTTATAATCTTAAAATGATTGTAATCCAGTATGAATCTTTAGCGTGTATATTTCATAGGATCACTGTAATGCAAATCTTTAATGTGTAGCCTAACCTTTGGAGTCTGACACTAATAACTGTGTAATACCAGCTGGCCAACAACGTCTATAGATGTTAATTTCAGGTTGAATGTTGGTCATGATGTCAGATGACAAAAATTTTACGCCAAAAAAAATGCCTAATACTTTTACGTGCCTGCAAAGATGATTTGAATCCAGTATGAATCTGCACTGTGTGTACTTATTAGCATGACTGTTATAACTGATAGGATTTTTGAATCCAGTATGAATCTTTAATGTGTAGTCTAATCTTTGCAGTCTGACACTAAAACTAAAACCTGTTCAATTCTTTCTAATGACCGAGTGATTAATTGATGTATTGATTAATTTTATTGAACACATGTTTCGGTTAGCAGGACCTGAGTCACTGTATGGTACCCGGTCTGCAGACTCACCATTGGGCAGGCAGTGGCGGCCGTTCCCGTAGAAGCCGGCGTGGCAGTGGCAGCAGTATCCGGATGAGTAATCTGTGCAGTATCCGTTCTGACTGCACTGCTGCCCGTAGCGTTCACACGTCTCTCTGTTCTCCGGACTGTACTGGATCACTGAAACACACACAACACAGAGATAAATCAGATATTAATCAGATTTAAACACACAAACACATACAGGATGTAATGCGTCTACAGCCCTGTTCGCGCTAGATCAGAAAAAAATATTATTTGGCATTTTAATTTAGCTTAATTCATAATATTGCACTTTAAAGGCCCTATTTAAGTAATCTATAAGCGAGCCATCAACCATGCACTGTGCACCTTGATTTAGGGAGTGCCAGTGTGTCTTTGCTATCGTAACAACAGGAAAAGTACACCTTACATACTTTACAAAATAGACCAAAAATTAGCCGCCCCGCTATGTGTACAGGTTTTTTTAATTATAGTCTGAAAGAAATAGTTGTGCAATGATTTTAAGTCAATGTAAATGATAATATATTGTTATTGTTAAGGTAATTATATAGGTGAAAGTAGAGAGATAACTCTACTTCTAGTTCTTGAATGCCCCTTCCAATTAAAGACAATTAAGCTAATTTATAGTATATTATAACACACTCTGCATGAATGCAAATGCATTCCACAAAATGTACAGTATCAGTCAAAAGTTTGGACATAACTCAAATTCAGCGTTTTTCTTTTTTATTATTATTTTAAAATGTTCTGCATTGCAGATTAATACTAAAGTCATCCAAACTATAAGTAAAACAAAAGAAAACAAAAAGTGCAGTCACTGCAAAGACCATCAGAATATAATATTCATTTTAATGATGAAACTGGCACTCATCAGGACTGCGCCAGGAAAGAATGAGAGCAAGAATTTCCTCTGTTGTACAAGATAAGTTTGTCAGAGTTACCAGCCCCATATAAGAGAAAGTGTTCCTTCATAGTCTGATAGATCACTTCACTATTAACTGTGTACAGTGCAGGGGTGGGCAATATTATATCGTAAACAATATATCGTGACACAGAAATATCATGATATTAAAAATCCATATCGTGATAATAGGGATGGTTTGTCTTAAAAGTAGTCTATTATTTACTGTGAAGCTTTAGGTGTATTTATTCTATAATTGTTTTAGTTTGCAGTTTATATGCATGAAAGTATTCTGCAATATTTTTTGCCCCATTATATTATTTTATGCTATATTATTTATTTTGCCACATTATGATTATACTGTTATCTCAAAAATACCCTGAAATATCGTGATATTATTTTAGAGCCATATCACCCACCCCTAGTACAGTCTGTACTGTAAATATCACCTGTCTGTACCTAAAGATCTAAGACATAATGAGGCTTTTAATTTGTAAAATGTCATTTTAGACATTTAAGACTGTATGAGTACCCCCCAACACCCTGTAAATGTAATCTAAACAGCTCTGTATGAAAATAAAAAGTAATAAAGAGTAATAAAGAGTAATAAAGAGTAATGAAGAGTAATGAAGAGCGAGTGCAGCAGTAATAAAACTACAGCAGCAGACAGATGGACAGAGCTAAGTGCTCCCTCCTGCTGATTTACAGAGGGGGTACCGCCCCGGGTCAAACATGAGGCTCACGCTGCACATCTGCACATCTGTTTGAGCGCGGTTCTGACGGGCCAGGGCCGGGTTCTGCAGCCTGCGCTCATCAGCGTGAAGGACAGCGGGTCTTTAGCACAGCTTTAGAGGTGCAGATAAACACAGCGCTCTGAAGCTCTGAAGCTCTGACAGCTCCAACATGACGTCTGATCTGCACCGCCGCTCCTTTCCTCCTTTCCTGGGACCCCCCCTAACCCCCGTCCCACCCGCCAGAGCCGCGGCCCGACAGCTGAAGGCCGAAACCAGCACAGGTCACACTGATCCAGAACCAGAGGAGCACAGTTTATTATTTTATAGTGTCTTATTTTTCTTCAGGGCCTCTTTAAAGAAGAACAGAAGAGTGTGATGCTGATTTTATATGGAAAAAAAGTAAAGGGACGCCTGTTCATTCGCTTTATACTCTAAAATCAAGAGTATTAAAAAAAATGTACAAAATGACTGACACTCTTAAGTATTCAGATATCCTGCAATAAAGTATTATTATTATTTTTTTTACAATATTTTTTTATTTATTTATTACTTTACATAATAAAGACTGTGGTTGCTAAGGTATTCTGGGAATGGCTCAATGGGGTCTAGGTGGTTTATTTGGTGTTTCTAGGGTATTGCTAAGGTCTTCCTGGTAGATGCTATGTTTTTGCTAGCTGGTTGGTTTGGTGTCCCAAGTGTTTGTGATGCTGTTGTTGAGTGGTTGCCTTTGTATCCCAGGTCATGGCTATGATGTTGCCTAGTGTGTGCTAGGTGGTTCCTTTGTTGTTGCTAAGTTGTTGCTAAGGTCTTTCAGGTAGTTGCTATGTTTTTGCAATGTAGTTTGTTTGGTATCCCAAGTGCTTGCTAGTGTTTGAGTGGTTGCTATTGTATCCCAGGTCATTGCTATGGTGCTGAATAGTGCTCAGTGCTAGTTGGTTGCTTGGGTGTTGCTTAACGGAAGCTAGGTGGTTGTTTGGGTGTTGCTAAGTGGTTGCTTAGGTATAGTCTTCCATATAGTTGCTATGTTTTTGCTAGGTGGTTGGTTTGGTGTCCCAAGTGTTTGCTATGTTGTTGTTGAGTGGTTGCTATTGTATCACAGGTGTTGCTCAGTGGGTGCTAGGTGGTTGCTTTGGTTTTCCAGGTAAATGCTATGTTTTTGCTAGGTGGTTGCTATGGCACATCATATCAGCAGGTTCTTGCTAATATTTAGCTCTAGTAAGTTCGAGTAGAGTCTCACCTCCAGAGTCGAAGTTGATGTCTTCCTCCACGCTGATGACCTCGCCCTCAGGCCCGTGGGGGAAGGCCTCCAGCAGGGTGTGCTCGGGCAGGGGGTGCTGGGGGTGCTGGGGCTGCACCACCTCCTGAGGATGGAGGTGCCTGGTCTCCGGTGGGGGATACTCTTCAGGCCCGGCGACAGCCGGAGCTGCATCGTGGGTCTGAGGGTCGGAGGTTAGCGTAGCGTCTCCTCCGTACGGCTGGAGGTGCGGCGGATCCTGATCCGGCTCACTGAACTCGGGAACCGAGGGGTTCTGGAAGTCCGGATCCATGGTGTACTCCTGCTCGTCGCCGAAAGTGTCGTCTGGCTCGGAGTAATCCACCTCAGGGTATTCCGGGGTGGTGGGGAACTCGATGATCTGCCTCTGGGGCAGAGGGGTGGGCAACTGGTCGCCATTCGCTGCTGGAATCACGTTTTCGAAAGTGTAGGAACTTCCAATGTGGAAGAGCCAAACGCCGGGTACCTGAACGTTACTCAACCTGCAGGGAAAAGGTAATAAATAACAACATTATACAACAGTTAGTTCCGACCTCACAATCTGATTGGTTGACAAGTGTTTTAACCGTGCTTATATTTGTGATAACAGCACGGCCTTCTCACACTAAATCTGTATCACTCCGCGGAGTAACGGCATATACACAAAAGACATTTTTTTATCAACGTCTCCATGAGCAGCAGCATTAGCTTAGCACAAGCTAGCGCCCAGCCACGGCACGTTCGCCCGCAGCGCTGACTCGTCTTTTGTACAAAAAAGGGAAAGAAAATGCATCAGTCACCTCACCTTTAATCTGTAAATTAAATTACATTCATTTTTTAACACAAATTAACAGTTTTATTGCCTTATTTCACTCTTTTTTACACACACACACACACAATCTGTTTAATCCACCTATTAAGCTCCTTATGGTATCTTTTGCAATTAAATAAACATATTTGAATATAAATAAAATCTCATTGTGATGGTCTTACATCGATTATTTTCTTTTCTTAAAACTTCTTTTACATCTAAAAATTTTAAAAAGTGTTAAAAAGGAAAAGTGTGATTAATTGCAATCAATCACAGCTAATTGTGTGATTATTTAATTATAAGGTTATTTTTCATCATGTGTTTTTTACAGGTGATGTCAGTGCATAAATGGAGTAGCCGCTCCCATTTCTCCCATTTTCATTTATACTGAATTCTTCAGAGATTCTGTAGTAAATGTAAGATACTGTCAGTGAGTGTGAACGGGTGATCTTACTGGTACAGGTTCTTGACGGACTGCTCGTTGGTGGTCACGCTGTAGTACGGACCCTCAGTGCGGGAGAAGAAGAAGTAAGGGACCTCCCCCCGGGTGAAGCCCACCCGAGCGGTCAGCTCGATCTCCACGTTGAAGGTTTCTTTGGGGCGCGTGCCGAAGAACTGCAGGCCGTCCTCGGGGTAGAGGAACAGGGCGTAGGTGCTGGTCTCGTCGTAAGCCACCACCGCCTGGAACGTGTTAACCTGCGGGAGGGAGGAGGGAGATAAACATCAATTCATTATTCAGATTAGGGGCTGCTGGGGCTTATCTCTTCCTGAGGGCGGGGCAGCGTCCCCGGTGCTCCCAGGGTTCCCAGTCTTCCCAGGGTTCAGGAACAAAAGCTCCCTGCAGCCCAAACTGATCAGGGTGTTTATCTCTGCTCTAATGAATAAAGTAAACGAAAACAAACTTTAATCAGGGTGTATATATATAAATATAGATATATTTATCATATATAGCATGTCATGCTTATCAGTGAACCATTAAACTGAGCTGCACTTAACTATTTAACCCTTTATATTCTACAGCTCCACATGATTTCTCCATCATAACTAAATATTATTTCACTATAGTTTCATAACAGTTACTGAACCATGCAGAGTGGCTACTGACTAATTCATAATACTGGTATTAATATCACAGTCTAGTAATTCATAGTGGTTCCTTTAACATTTAATGTGGTTACACTGACAAATACATGGTATAGACTTAATCATACAGAGTAGTTACTAAGTAATTCATAGTGGCTACTGATACATTTATTGTAGCAACTGACCCATGCGTGGCTACTGATCAATTCATAATTGTTCCTGGATAATTCATAGTGGCTACTGATGAATTTATAGTGGATAATGAATAATCCAGAGTGGCAATTAAATAATGCATAGTGGCTACTGATACATTAATAATTGTGTCTGATTAATTCATAGTGGCTACTGATCAATCCATAGTGGCTACTGACAAATTCATAATTGTTCCTGAATAATTAATAGGTGCTACTAAACAATTCAGTGGTTTCTAAATAATTCATAATTGTTAATTAATAATTCATATTGGCTACTGATGAATTCATAACTCTTCTTGAATAATTCAGAGTGGCTACTAAATAATTCATAGTGGATGCTGATAAATTCATAATTGTTGCTAAAAAATTAATAGTGGCCACTGATGAATTCATAGTGGATAATGAATAGTTCATAGTGGCAATAAAATAATTCATAGTGGCTACTGACGAATTCACAATTTCTTCTGAATAATTTACAGTGGCAATTACATAATGCAGAGTGGCTACTGACAAATTCATTGTGGTTTATAAATAATTCATAGTGGCTACTGATGAATTCATAGTGGATATTCAATAATTCATAGTGGCTATTGATGAATTTGACGTGGATACTCAAAAATTTATAATGTTACGAAATAATTCATAGTGGCTACTGATTAATTTATAATTGTTAATTAATAATTCATAGTGGATACTGATGAATTCATAATTCGTAATTAATAATGCTTGGTGGCTACTAATGAACTCATAATTGACCCTGAATAATGCATAGTGGCTACTGACGAATTCACAATTGCTTCTGAATAATTCACAGTGGCAACTAAATAATGCAGAGTGGCTACTCAATAGTTCATAGTGGCTACTGAATAATGCATAGTGGCTACTGATGAATTCATAGTGGATAATTAATAATTCATAGTGGCTATGGCAAATTCATAGTGACTACTAATCGATTTAGAAGTGGCTACTGACCAGATCATAGATACTGAATGATATCATTAATAGAATGTCATATCATTTTATATCACTATATCAGCGGTTACGGAATACTTTATTGTTAATATTAAACAACCAAGAGCCAGAAATATGAGTTCACACCAAAACCACTGTTTTCCAGTCAATCAATCACTGAATTTTCCTTTAATTAGGATAAATATGATCTCCAGTGGATATATAGCTTTTCACATGCAGATGATTGTTTACGGTAATCTCAGAGAAATACACAGATCTATGGGAATCTGGATTTTCCCACCAGTTCACTGATCTTCTGAAGGTTTTATAGACTCTGGTAACCCATCAAATGTTCCCCCCAACCCCACTAACCACCACCAGCATAACTCCCCATGTAAACACCATTCCTCTCCCTCCTCTTCACTGGTTTCACACCCCGTTAAAAGCCCCCCCGCCCCCAGACCACCAGAGCCCGTATGTGAAGTGGTGTAAATGTGTCTGCGCTGCCCTGTGTGCTATAACACAGACAGTGTGTCACTGCTCACATCGTGTCATTAAACCTCGGGAACTGGAGATCAGAGAGGAGCCCATCCTGACCCGCCGCCGCAGACGGACCTGCTGACCACCCACCACCTCCTCAGCGGCGGATACGCTCCTCACCAGCCAAACATCTCAGTGTTATTAAAACGGACGTGTGTTTACTGCAGAACACAGATACTCAAACTTATCTCAGCCTCTGTTTACTCAGATTTACATTCAGCAGCCTGTCTTATCCACAGCAGCTCACACAACCTGCAAACACTGGAAACTGAAGTGATACAACACGCCTGGAGATACTGCCAGAGTCTATATACCATATCCCAACAGACTGATGCTCCACCATAGATCTGAATACATACATATAATAAATAGATCAATTAATGAATAATGAATAATTAAATTAGAGTTAAAAGCAAAGATGAATCACTTAATCAGCATTAAAGGCAAGGATGATTCACTAATTCAGCCTAAAACATAGAACTGATTTAATAAATCAGACTAAAATATAAGGATGATTCAATGAATCAGGGTAAAATGTAAAGATGATTCAGTGAATCAGACTAAAACATAATGATGATTCACAAAATCAAGACTACAATGAAAGGATGATTTATTGAATCAGGCTAAAATGTAATGATGATTCACTGAATCAGGCTAAAATGTAAGGATGATTCTCTGAATTAGAGTACATTGTAAGGATGATTCACTGAATCAGACTAAAATGTAAGGATGGTTCACTGAATCAGGCTAAAACGTAAGGACGATTCACTGAATCAGTCTAAAACACAACAATGAATCCCAAAATCAGGTTAAAATGTAAGGATGAATAACAGTATCAGCTAAAAATACAAATACAAATCACTAAATTGAAATGATGTACACTGAATCAGGTAAATTTAAATACTTTTTTAGTGCGCATACACACACACACACAAACACACACACACACACATACACACAAACACACCCAGAGAGGATCTGTGTGAAATTCCTCTCCTCCCACTTCGGTAATCCAATCCGCTCTGTAGTGCAGCTCTCTCACCTCCATCACCACCAACACCAAACAACACCTTCACCCCCCCCAACACACACACACACACACACACACAGAAAACACTGCATCTGGCCTCACCAGATCCCCCCCAGGCCAGCTATCTCTCTACAGCCCCCCCTCAATCACTCCACCTCCACCACCCCCACCCTCGATCTCCTAATTACAAGACCACACCGCCTCCCCGCGCTGCAGGAACACGCCCATAAACATGATTGTTTAAAGATGTTATTGTAAATAATTAGGCTCCTACTTACTCAGCCCGGCTGAGAGCGGGCTGAGAGCGGGTCGGGCAGGGGCTGCGGGTCCGGGGAGGCTGGCGGGACGGGCTCACGGGGACGTAATCGGTCCACAGAGGAACGTTCAGGCTTGATCAGGCAGTCACTCTGCTTATTTACTCAGAGAATAACACCTCCATGCTGCTTCCCTCTATCCACCTCCACCTCTAACAGCTCACAGATCGGCTTCTGATGACTGAACCCTCCCACAGAACAGCAATCAGGACCAGAGCAACTCTTCAAAGCTCCTCAGACTCCCCAAAACCAGGAAGATGAGCCTTTTTAACTTTCAGTGGAGATCAATATTAAACAACTTTATACCAAGTCATTATGGAGATATTAAAACTTGTCTCAGCGTGTGTTTACTCAGATTTACATTCAGCAGCCTGTCTTATCCACAGCAGCTCACACAACCTGCAAACACTGGAAACCCAAGTGATACAACACGCCTGGAGATACTGCCAGAGTCTATATACCATATCCCAACAGACTGATCAACATTAAAAGCAAAGATGAATCACTAAATCAGGATTAAATGCAAAGATAAGTCACTAATTCAGACTAAAATGCAAGAATTAATTAATGAAACAGGCTAAAATGTATGAATCCCAAAATCAGACTAAATCCGAATAAATCTAAAACATAACAAGAAATCATCATGAGACAAAAAAAAATAGCTGTATTACAATATCTGCCTACAATACAGAGAGGATTTACTGAATAAGGATGAACCAATAAATCAGCTAAAACACAGACAAATCCGTAAAAAAAAGGTTTAAATACTAAAATAAATCACTGAATAAGCCAAAAACACACAAATTAGCCTAAAATATGGGATGATTCATTGAATCAGGCTAAAATGTAGGGGTTAATCACTAATTCAGGAATCAATTAATCAATCTAAAACACAACAATAAATCCATAAAACAGGTTAAAATGTAAGTATGATTCACTGAATCAAGTTAAAATGCTGAGTTTTAACAGTATAAACTCTCGCACAGCTAAATGACCCCTGTTAAAATACGAGGATTAGGAATGTGTATGTCTATTATATTTTTGCTGTTTTTGATTTTCTGTCAAAAGGACATAATGTTAATCTGGCAGTTGTTCTTTATATTGTATCAGAATGTCATTATGAATGGAACAATAGAAACTGTTTTAATACTAAACAAGTAGAAAGAAAAAAAAACTGAATGCACTTAAAAGCTCTTCTTAACCCAATTACTGCAGAACAGTAACAGAGATTGTCAGTAATTTTAAGAGCTTTGAAAGTATCTTCAAGTGCAGTCACCACAAAAAAAACCATCAAAATTTTACTTGGATGGAACTGGCACTCATCAGGACCACCTCAGAAAAGGAAGAGCAAGAGTTACCAGCCCAAGAAGCCACACAAGTATTCACAGAGCATTTCTTCATAGCCTGGTTGGCTGGATGAATAGGAAAAATTAAAGCACAGCAGAAGATCAGGACTGTGATCAGGGATTACAGGGTTAAAGCCGAAGCGAGCCTAGAGGAAGTGTATTAAATGAAGTGGAGCATGTGCTCCTCAAACATCCCCTACGGCCCACAGCACTTCTACTCTAATCAACTGAAGCCCAGAAAGCAAACACTGTCAGTGATAGTAAACAATTCCCACTGAGCTGAGAACCAGCAGGGAACAAAGCCTGGGATTCAGGATTCTCACCTGTTAATACTTCAAACGCTAACGCTGAGAAGACCCCGCACCCTTCACTACAGCTTATTAACTCTAATTCAGTCTATCAGACAGAGCAGGGGTCTGCAGTTACTTTATAGTTTAGATTAGTTTAGTTTTACACTAGTAAAACCCGTAGTGCTGGGCGGTATGACCAAAACTGTAGATTACAGTATTTTGAGGGTGTATTAAGATGCTAATATGACGGTTTTACATGCTTCTTGCACCATTTAAGACATCAAAATTGTAGTCATCATTTATTTTGTAGAAAATAATGTATTGTATTTGAAATCAAAACATAACTTTTGTTATCATTATTATTAAAGGTGATGCAGGTCATGCAGAAATTGATCAATTAAGGAGGAAATGATCAATTAAATTGTAGTAATGATGTTAATAATACTAATACTACTATTAACACAATTGCAACTTCAGCTAATACTACTACTACTACAACTACTACTACTACTACTACTACTACTAATAATAATAATAATAATAATAATAATAATAATAACAAAAACATTAGAAAGATATTTATCTATAAATAATTATCAGTGTGCTTTTATTTTTATCTGATCTGGTCTCTTACTGAAGAGTTTGAAAACCACAGTTGTAAAATGCAGCCTAAAATTCTTTATTTATTACAGTTTTAGTCAAGACTTATTTTGACCTTTCAGTTAGCTAGCTTAGTATGTTAGCATGTTAGCTAGCTCACTGCTAACACTATCAAGCTCTCTGCTAACCTTAGTTCTCTCCATGGTAATGTTAGCTAGCTCTCTGCTAGTTTTAGCTAGCTCTCCACCAAACTTAGTTTTTTGTCCGGCACGCAGATCGCATGATAATTCATGAAATATCAGCAGTCTTCAAAGTTTAAATGTCTCCCAGCTTTTAAATGCTTTATTTTTTGGTTCCTCTACTTTTTAGGAAAAAAAGGAAAGTTAACTATCAAATAAATTCCATAAACGTATTATGTTCTTACTTGAAATGAAGAATAAATATCAAATATTCAATCTTCTATTAATTTAAAATGTTTTAGGTTTTTGCAGTGGTATCATTTTAGTATAGTTATTGAGATATTTAGACAGGTATCGTATCGAAAGTTAAAATTTATATACTACTCTATACTGGTGAAGAGCTGAGCTCAAACACCTTGACCAGCATTTTTTCAGCATTTATATTATAAATATGTATAAATATATTTAGTTTATATCCACTGTGTTATTACTGCTGTATGAGCTTCCAGCATATCCTGCCTTAGTTCTCTCCATGGTAACGTTAGCTAGCTCTCTGCTAATGTTAGCTAGCTTTCTGCTTACCTTAGTTCCCTTAATGGTAACATTAGCTAGCTCTTTGCTAATGTTAGCTAGCTCTCTGCTTACCTTAGTTCTCTCCATGGTAACGTTAGCTAGCTCCATGGTAACGTTAGCTAGCTCTCTGCTAGTGTTAGCTAGCTCTCTTCTAACCTTAGTTCTCTCCATGGTAACGTTAGCTAGCTCTCTGCTAATGTTAGCTAGCTCTCTGCTAATGTTAGCTAGCTCTCTGCTTACCTTAGTTCTCTCCATGGTAACATTAGCTAGCTCTCTGCTAACGTTAGCTAGCTCTCTACTAATGTTAGCTAGCTCTCTGCTAATGTTAGCTAGCTCTCTGCTTACCTTAGTTCCCTTCAAGGTAATGTTAGCTAGTTCTCTGCTTATCTTAGTTCTCTCCATGGTAACGTTAGCTAGCTCTCTGCTAATGTTAGCTAGCTCTCTGCTAACCTTAGTTCTCTCCATGGTAACGTTAGCTAGCTCTCAGCTAATGTTAGCTATATAATAATCATATAAAAATATCAGCAGACTTTAAAGTTTAAAAGCTGTCTCCCAGTTTTTAAATGCTTTATTTTCTGGTTTTATCTGCTTTTAAGTTGACTATCAAAGGAATTCCATAAGCATATTATGTTCTTACTTACAATGAAGAATGAACATCACATATTCAGTCTTCTACTAATTTAAAATGTTTTAGGTTTTTGCAGTGGTATCATTTCAGTATCGTTTCTGAGATATTTAGACAGGTATTGTATGGAAAGTTAAAATGTATATACTACTCTGGTATATACTGGTGAAGATCTGAGCTAAGCTCAAACAGCTTAACCAGCATTTTTTAAGCATATATAATATAAATATGTATAAATATATTTAGTTTTTATCCATAGTTTATGTTTAGAACTGTGCTGTATGAGTTTCCAGCATATCCTGGCTGAACTTTTGGGATCCGGTTTGTCCAAACTCTTCATTTTAAAGTGTATTAAGGGCAGTAGCTCATCCTTATCATCCTGGTGCACAGACACAGAGCTGTCGGCCGGCGTTGACGTGACAGATCACAAGCTGTGACTTCCTTTCCCAGCCTAACGTTGGCTGTGTGACCTGTGTCTCCCACGCCAGAATAATTACTCAGGCTCTGTTTACGGAGCGTCTGGGCCGTGGAGGACCTCTGCGTGATTTGTGCTCTCGGGCTATAAATACAAGGACGTCCTTGCGGGCAGTGCGCTCGCACTGTTCTCCCAACTAATAAATAACTAAAGATAATGTTTAATCTGAGCTGCAGCTGTTTCTGACCAACAGACCAGTTCATTCATTCCAGCTCCGCCCAACAAACCGGCTCCACTCAACAACTCAGACTGAAATCTATCCATTTACACACCGGCCCCAATAAAAACACTAAAAACAACCAATACTGTATAACTGTAACTCTAAACTTAATCAAATCAAGATGAACACCATCAGCCACACTGCTGCAGAGGTAGAAATAGATTTAAGTACATTAAAAGTGTAAAAAAGAATTATTATTTTAATCTTTCAAACATTTCAGCCTAATTTACGTACTTTAGAAAAGTGTAAAAATGAATTTCTTCAATTTCCTCAACATTTCAGTACAGTTTAAGTACTTTCAAGGTGTAACATTAAATTGTTTTCAATTTCACCTGCTACTTTAGTACTCTAAAAGTGTAAACATGATAATTTGTTAAATTTCTCTAACATATTAGACCAGTTTAGGTACATTAAAAGTGAAACACATTTTATTTTTAATTTCTTCCAACATATTCAATCAGTTTAAGTAATTTACAGGGTAAAGTTTATTATTTTTTTCAATTCCCTCAACGTTTCAGAGCTGTTTCCATACTTTAAAAGAGTAAAAATAATCATTTTTATTGGATTATTTCACAAACATTTCAGCCTAGTATAGGTACTTTAGAAAAGTGTAAATATGTATTATCTTCTATTTATCCAAAATTTCAGACCAAGTTAAGTAAAAAACTTTATAATTATAATTTTGTTCAATTTCTCCAACATTTTAAGTACTTTAAAAGTGAAAAACAATTTTATTTCACATTTTCTCCAACATATTAGACCAGTTTAATCACTTTAAAAGTATAAAACATATTATTTCACTATTTTTTCCAATATTTAAATTTTAAGGCAGCATATGTTTTTTTCCACAAGATCTCATTGTACTTTTCTGCATTAATGCTGCATTTGGTATTAAAACACATAGTGCAAAGTAATAAAAAAAGAAGAACTAGTCCAGAGACATTCGCACTTAAAATAAGTGTAATCCATGACAGACTAACAATATAATTGATTGCATAATTATACAGATGTAAATCTAGTCTAAAAGTAAAGCTGAGTAAAGTGCTCGTAATCTTTAGTTACTGCAGGCGGAGTACAGGCAGGTCATCAGCCGACACTTTTTCCTGGGAATTGCGTAGGGAAATTAGAGGCTGAGGGATTGTGGGATAGATTAGCAGCTGGTGAGGAACAGCATTGTGTGCTCAGGTGCCCTGTGGGTAAAGCAATTAAAGCGGAGGAGGAGGAATTAAAGCCGGGAGAGAGGAGCGATGGCCGCACTGATAACCTGTGCCTTTAGGGAGGTCAGGAGGTGCTGGGTTAATCCTCACAGCTCTCGGGTCACACAGTTCAGATCACTCCCACAGCAGAGCGCAGACTCAGCGCTGAGCTTACTGAGCCTGAACCAGAGCGGGGAATAATACACCTATAATACACTTTATTATACTTAAGATATTTACTGTTAAAATCTATTAAAGAATTAAAGAGGCATTCAGTTTCTCACAGACACCAAAACTGTACACTGTATCCGTGTACTGCATGTAATAAATAACAAAAAAAAGTCACAAAAAAGTGCTGTTTTGCTAAACATTACACAATAACTAGACTAGTTTTGGCTGTGCATATGAACTGGTGTTGCTAGGTGGCTGCTATGGTGTTGCTAAGTGGTTGCAAGGTGGTGGCTAAGGTGTTGCTAAGTGCTTGCTATGATATCCCAGGAGTTTGTTAAGGTGTTTCTCGGCGGCTGCTATGGTGTTGCTAAGTGGCTGCAAGGTGGTGGCTAAGGTGTTGCCATGGTATCCCAGGGGGTTGTTAAGGAGTTGCTAAGTGAATACTAAGTTGGTATGGTGTTGCAAGGTGGTGGCTATGGCTTTTTTAAGTGGCTGCAAGGCTGTTGCTAGGTGGTTGCTAAGGTGTTCATATGGTGCTGCTTAGTGGTTGCTAAGGTGTTGCCATTGGTGCGTCGGTGCCGGAAGTAACAGGTGGCTGTAAGTTGGTGGCTAAAGTATTACAAAGGGGTTGCTATGGTATCCCAGGGGGTTGTTAAGGTGTTGCTAAGTAATTGATGTGTTGCTGCTATGATGTTGCTGAGTGGTTGCAAGGTGGGTGCTAAAGTGTTTCTTAGTGAATGCTATTGTATCCCAGGGGGTTGTTAAGGTGTTGCTAAGTGGTTGCTAGGTGGTTGCTAAGGTGTTGCTATTTGAATGTGTGTTTTAACTAAAAATATTTAAATTTCAGTAATATTCATTCACTTATTCAGTTTTACTCTATGTAACATTTAAGTCTTGAGAACGAGTTGAAGTTACTTAAATTCATCTGACATTAAATTTACTTTTAAAAAAGCAAATGCAGAAAGTTAATTTTACTCATCCTTTTTTTCAGTGTGCAGTATCTGGACTGTTTTGATAGATACTGATATACACTGTATTTGATAGACTGTAGCCTGAGGCCTAAACATTAAATTTAAGTGAATCTAAAGAAAGTTAAAGCTGATTCACCCTCATTATTTCTCCATTTTACCTCCCTGTTATTAAGTAAAATGGGTAAGCTCTTACTCGTCTGGGTGATTCAGAGGATCGGCCGGTTTCTTCGTAAGCTGCTACGTTCTCCCAGGTGGCGATGACGGCGTGGGTGGGGGTGAAGATGGTGCCGGGGAAGCCTCTCTGGACCTCAGTGGCGACCCGGTTCAGCACGCTGGGGGATTCAGTCTGCCGGTAGTAAATGGCTCCTTTTCCGTTACTGGTGTCGATATCGGCGAGGAACGGGGCGATAACTGGGAATTCAGTGGGAAACCCGTCGTCCACGTACTGCTTCTCCATCGGCAGGTCCTGAGTCGAGATGATCCCATTAGTGGCCACCTGGAAAGAGAGAATACAGTTATAAAGAGATAAGAGAAGTCACAGTTCCATAATGTAAACCTACAATCTGTTTTAACTCAGATAAATTAAGTCTGAGATCTTTGAGTTGAATCAACTTATAATAATAACTGAGTTTAGTCTGTTTAGTCCATTGACTACTTCATTAACACCATCAGACCATTAGTGTATAGTCCCTTCCCCAAACTATCTTAAGTAAACTTATAGATCATATACAGCTCTGGAAAAAATTAGAGACCACTTAAAAATGATGAGTTTCTTTAATTTTACCAAATTGAAAACCTCTGGAATATAATCAAGAGGAAGCTGGATGATCACAAACCATCAAACCACCAAACTGAACTGCTTGAATTTTTGCACCAGGAGTAAAGCAGCATAAAGTTATCCAAAAGCAGTGTGTAAGACTGGTGGAGGAGAACATGATGCCAAGATGCATGAAAAAAACTGTAATTAAAATCCACCAGGGTTATTCCACCAAATATGGATTTTTGATCTCTTAAAACTTTATGAATATGAACTTCTTTTCTTTACATTATTTGAGGTCTGAAAGCTCTGCATCTTTTTTGTTATTTCAGCCATTTCTCGTTTTCGGCAAATAAATGCTCTAAATGAGAATATTTTTATTTGGAATTTGGGAGAAATGTTGTTTGTAGTTTCTAGAATAAAACAAAAATGTTAATTTTAGTCAAACATAAACCTATAAATAGCAAAATCAAATAAACTGATTGAGAAACTGAATTAGTCTTTTAATTTTTTCCAGCGTTGTATTATAATTAACTGCCTGGCCTCGATGTTGTAGGCTGTAATTGCAAGCTCATGGCTAGCTTACACTGCAACAGTCTATTTTCATGCCTGTGTCATTTAAACAGCAGCAGATCTTCTGAATATATCTACACTGATGGGCGTGGTGTTCTGGAAATGAGGTGTGTTCAGGTACATTTCTGGAGTTTTGCTTGTTTATCTTGGTAACAGAAAACACAGGAGCACCACTGACTGAATACAACCTAGACAGACATCAACAGTCAGACGTTCATCTTGGCAACACTGGCACGCTGTGCATGCCCAACACAGCAGCGCTCAAAAACCCAACTTTAACATCAACAATACGACCAGGTCAGTTTTCTTTGCTGGGAAAGGTTAGACACATTCAAGGAACTGAGCCATTAAAATAGCAATCCACCAGTCAGAGCTCACCTGGATCTTAAATGGAATGATGAGCAAGAGACACTCTGATTGGTTTATTTCACATTACGCCCAAAATTAACTACACCCATGTTTAATTAAGTACTAGTATTAGAATTACTACATGCCCTCTGTGCACTTTGAGACACATAAGGTGTACTTTTCCTGACGTTATGATAGCAAAGCCACACTGACATGCCCTAAATCAAGCCGCACGGTGTGTAGTTCACGCCTCGCATATAGATCACTTAAATAGGGCCCTAAGACTGTACAATATTTTTAAAAAACTGGCATAGCAATATTGTAGCATGGCTATTTAATATGACTTAATTCGTATTTCTTAATTATTACAACTAATGTCTCAAGTGTAAAATCCCCTTTCTATAGTTAAAAGTAAAGACGTTTAGATCAATTAGAGTACAGTTGAGTAAGAAAGTTTACAAGTAAATGGAATGTGTTCATCTGGATGGCTGATCTCAAATTCAACCACCCTGACCATCAAAAGACCAGTTAAATCCATCTAAAAAACAGTGATAAACACACTGGTTTAGAAGCTGGATGTTTTCAGCTGGGAAGCTGTGGTTTGGAGGAAGTGGTTTTGGTTTCTGTTTGAAAACAAGAGGAACTTTCTGCTCTACTAAAAACTCGCCAACTACATTTTTGCATCATCTCCAAATAATCTGGACATCTGGACAAACAGAGCTCAGAAAGTTACATAAACATCTGGACACGACACTCCGGACCTCTCCTGAGTCACGACTGACCACTGAGACCAAACACACCAGCAGAACAATCCAGCTCAAACCCAACATCTGCACACGATACTCCTGCAAAACGATTTATTATGCAGCCCTACACTGAACCACAATGCATGTTTTAAAAGTTGATTATTACCAACAATCATTAATGAGCAGATTGCATTATTAATATCATGACATGTATGATCATTTACTTCCAGCTAAATATGGTAAAAATCTTTTATTTGTGTCTGTAGGTTTTAAAATGCATATTTTAAAAGTACTTTTAAAATACTAAGTGCAATTAAACATTCTCACCAAAAATGCACAAGGTATTCTAAAAAGTACATTTTAACATGCATTTTAATTAATTTAAAGTACAGGATTTTTTTAACCAAGAATTACTGGTGCAGAGATTGCATTATTAATACCATGACATATAAGATAATTGACTTCCTGCAAAATATGGTACAAATCCTGTATTTTAATGCAACAGCCTGTATGTATTAAAATGCACTGTTAAAAGTACTTTTTAGAATACCCTGTGCAATTACACATTCTCACCAAAAACTTACAGACTGACACTTTAAAAATACAGGATTTTTCTACTTTAAAAATACTGGACTTTTACTAGCAATCACTGATGCAGAGGTTGCATTATTAATATCATGACACGTATTGATGAAATCTGGTAAAGTAAAAGTAATTGCTGTGTGCAATTACACATTCTCGCCAAACCCGTATAGACTGCTCTTTGAACTTTAGCAAAAACTTAGCCTACAGACTTTTGCTTTAAAAATACAAATGTTTTATACTTTCAAAAATACAGAATTCACTGATGCACAGATCGCATTATTAATATCATGACATGTATAAACAAGTATAATCATTGATTTCAAAATTAGTTAAAAATCCAGTATTTTAAAAGTATTTTTAAAGTTTTATTTTTACTTTTTATACTTTAAAAATAAAGGACTTTTATACTTTAAAAATGCAAAATTTTATGCTTAAAAATGTTTTTTTATAACAGGATTTTTATATGTAATAAATACAGGATTTTTTACTTTACAAATACTGGATTTTAATACTTTAAACATACAAATTCGTAGTACTTTAAAATACAGGATTTTATGCTTAAAAAATATGGGTTTTTATACTTTGAAAAAAAAATGAATTTTTACCAACAATCATTGATGCACAGATTAAATTATTAATATCATGGTATGTTGGATTATTTAATTCCAGCCAAATGAGGTAAATCCTTAAAGTAAAAGGCATGTGTTAAAGTAGTAGTTTTCTGAGTGTACATGACTGTTGTTAGAGCGATTTTATGGTCAGTAGAAAGTTTTTGGAAGTAGTTGTCTGAGTGTACAGCTCTGTTTTTATGGTCAGTAGAAAGTTTTCTGATTGTACAGGACTGTTGTTGGAGCAGTGTTATGGTCAGTAGAAAGTTGTGGAGATGCTTTCAGAGTGTACAGGACTGTTTTATGGTCAGTAGTAGTTTTCTGAGTGTACAGGACTGTTGTTGGAGCAGTGTTATGGTCAGTAGAAAGTTGTGGAGATGCTTTCAGAGTGTACAGGACTGTTTTATGGTCAGTAGTAGTTTTCTGAGTGTACAGCTCTTTTAGAGCAGTTTTCTGGTCAGTAGAAAGTTTTTGGTAGAAGTTTTGGGAGTGTACAGCTCTGTTACAGCAGTTTTATGGTCAGTATTAAGTTTTTGTTAGTAGTTTTCTGAGTGTACAGCTCTGTTTTATGGTCAGTAGAAGTTTAATGAGTGTACAGCTCTGTTAGAGCAGTTTTATGGTCAGTAGAAAGTTTTGGTAGCAGTTTTCTGAGTGTACAGGACTGTTACAGCAGTTTTATGGTCAGTAGAAAGTTTTTGGTAGAAGTTTTGGGAGTGTACAGCTGTGGTCAGTAGTAGTTTTCTGAGTGTACAGCTCTAATAGAGCAGTTTTCCTGGTCATTAGAAAGTTTTTAGAAGCATTTTTCTGAGTGAACAGTGCTGTTTTATGGTCAGTAGTAGTTTTCTGAGTGTACAGCTCTGTTTTATGGTCAGTAGAAGTTTAATGAGTGTACAGCTCTGTTAGAGCAGTTTTATGGTCAGTAGAAAGTTTTTGGTAGCAGTTTTCTGAGTGTACAGCTCTGTTAGAGCAGTTTTATGGTCAGTAGAAAGTTTTGGTAGCAGTTTTCTGAGTGTACAGGACTGTTACAGCAGTTTTATGGTCAGTAGAAAGTTTTTGGTAGTAGTTTTCTGAGTGTACAGGACTGTTAGAGCAGTTTTATGGTCAGTAGAAAGTTTTTGGTAGAAGTTTTGGGAGTGTACAGCTGTGGTCAGTAGTAGTTTTCTGAGTGTACAGCTCTGTTTCAGCAGTTTTCTGGTCATTAGAAAGTTTTTAGAAGCATTTTTCTGAGTGAACAGCTCTGTTTTATGGTCAGTAGTAGTTTTCTGAGGGTACAGCTCTGTTTCAGCAGTTTTCTGGTCAGTAGAAAGTTTTTAGTAGCATTTTTTTGAGTGTACAGCTCTGTTTTATGGTCAGTAGTAGTTTTCTCAGTGTACAGGACAGTAGTTAGAGCAGGACTCACGTATAGGTTGCTGAAGGCGGTCTCGTAGAAGAACATGGGCTTGGTGAGGGTCAGCACCGGGGATGTCTCGTCGTCCCCCTCGTGCAGGGTCAGGTCTCCGTTGATTGGTCCGTAGGGGAACAGGTCTGTCCTGTGGATGGCGGAGACGCAGCAGGCTGTCAGGCTGAGCTGCAGCAGCACGAGCCCCGCGGTTCTGCTCCTCATGGTTCGGCTGGGTTCCGCTGGGTTCCGCTGGGTCCGGCAGCTGATCCGCTCTACTGCCGCTCCAGCATGCTGGAACCTCCTCACCCAGCCCGGCCAAACGCAAGCCCCGCCCCCTGCGCTGCGATTGGCCAGCGCTGTCCCTCCTCCTGCACTGGGATTGGCCACTAATGCTAATACTGACCCCAATATTAATATTGATCCAGACTATGAAGAATCTCATAGTGAAAAAAAAGTGTTAAACAAACCAAAACACTTGACTGAGTATTTATTGCTTCTCAAACACATTAAGAGACAAGAAATTCAAGTAATTAACTCTTGATGAGTTCAGCACAGCTGTTAACTGAAAGCCTGAATTCCAGGTGACTCTACCTCATAAAACTGACTGAGAAAATCCAGCAGAGATGTGCATATATATATATATATATATATATATATATATATACAGCTCTGGAAAAAAGGGACCTCTTCAGTTTCTGAATCAGTTTCTCTGATTTTGCTATTTATAGGTATATGTTTGAGTAAAATTAACATTGTTGTTTTCATTTTTTATTTTTGTTTAGTTTTCATGCATCTTGGCATCATGTTCTCCTCCACCAGTCTTACACACTGCTTTTGGATAACTTTATGCTGCTTTACAGCTTGGTAGTTTGATGGCTTGTGATCATCCATCTCCCTCTTGATTATATTCCAGATGTTTTTAAAATATATATATATGTATATGTATATATATATACATATATATATATATATATATATATATATATATATATATATATATACGTATATATATATACGTATATATATATATATATATATATATATATATATATAATGCTTTACAGAACCTTTTGCATGTTTTGCAATAAAATTATATTTGCAATAATTATTTTATTACTGCTGCTATTCTCACTACTATTATTACTATTGTTAAAGCTCACCTTCCGTCGTTTTTTCTTTCATTTTAAAATGTCTAGTTATGGTCTCTAGTATGAATGAATGACATGTGAGCCGTTTTTGTAAAAAAAAAGTGCTCAGGTGTCTCTGTATAGCTCTTTTTTAATGGACTGTTTTAGGGGTGTGTCCAAAATGACCGGATTCCAGCTTTGCTCATGAATATTCATACATGCAAACAGCATGCAAATATCTCTCCTCTGATTGGCTAGGAGCACTGCGACGCCCCTCCGCCGCTCTGCCGCTCACTGCCTCCCACCTCCTAACTGATGAGCGGTGATGTTGCGTTGCTTCAGCTCCGCCTCTGGGAGTTTCTCGAGCCAAGGTGGGCTGGTCTGTGAGTTTCTGCCTACGTAGGCAGAAAGATAATTCAAAATTCACCCGTTTTTCGGAGGGGGGGAGGGGGGATTTCTTTGCTTAGCTCCTGCAGACAATGGGGGCTGCAAAACAGTTTAATGTGCAGGTGTACACATTCAACTCGGAGAGACTTACTGTATTCCACAAAAAAACAAGAAAAATCGGATTTTCGCGGAAGGTGAGCTTTAACTATTTATCTTGAGTTACTAACTGACTTACTCCACAATAAAATCAACTAGTTACCAGTAAAAGTAACTATTGTGTTGCTTTTGTTTTACTCGCCCCCGTAAATCCCACCCCCCCACCCCCCGGCCCCCACCTTCTCAGAGCGTGTTTCATAAGCCAGATGAATAGAGTGCACGACAGCAAAGAAAAGTACCTGCATAGAGGTTTGTCCGTGACAGATTTTTCGTTCTGGGACTGTGCACTTTGACCTCAGTGAGTTTAATAAATAATAATAATGTTGGTATTTCCAGCTGGAGTCCTCCTCACTCTCCATCTCTGCTATGCACTATAAACACCCACCCATCTATTTTCTCTGATTGGCTGAAGACGTAATCTTACTATATCTTAGCCAATCATTGCTTAGGCGGTTATCTCATCCTCCCCTCCCTTGTGAGACACACACACAACGCACACACACACACACACACTTACGCCTTTGTCTGTATGTGCGAAGATAAAAAAAAATAAAAAGTTAATTGAACGGCTAAAGTAACGTGCAGTAACGGGGTGTAATGGGGAAATGGTAACGGCGTTATAGTTACAGTCAGAGTAATTAGTTAGATTACTCCTTACTGATAAAAAAGTAACAGCGTTAGTTTCAACGCCGTTACTCCCATCACTGTGCAACAACTATAATATTAATATTAACTTAATTTTAACAGAAAATGTATATGGAATTTAATTAATGGCGTTGTATTTGCAAACAAAATAAATATAAAAGCAATTTACTTATTAAATTAAGAGTAAAAAGTCCAAATTCTTGTTTAGAATGTGGCATAATGTAAATCTGGCAGTTGAATTAGACTGTATATTGTATCATATTAAATGTCTGTTGTATTATTTCATGATTTTACTCATACTATACTATATTTGTGTGTACAAGAGACAACAACAAAATCATAGTTTACAAAAAATACAATTTATTTACTATTTATTAAATATTATTTATGAAGAACTTTTTAACATAAGAACATAAAAGCCTTGGCTAACTAGCACAGAAAAACAGCCTAATTAAAAAAAACGTTAAATAAATATTCACAGAGAATTTCTGCAGCATTAAAAGAAGCAGATGTTTGTGAAATAACCCCTGATTTAAGACCCTCCACATGTGCTCTCCGTCCATTTCTCAAATCCCTCTTTACAGATGGTGGTGAAAACATAATTCCCAAAGTGCTTAACATTATTAACTTCCTATTAGAAACAGACTTTCACCCAGATGCAGTTGAAAGAGCTGTTTCTAAACCCGTCTCTCAAGAACCTTAGATACATTCTTCATAATTTAATAACTCTAGAGCTGTTTCTAATCTGCCGTTTCTGAGTAAGAGTTAAGATAAATCATATTTAAGCTGTAAAAGAAGAATATTTGTACATATATTCAGATTTATTTTACATAATGATACCTATAAAAGTGTTCTCAAAAACAGCTAAATTCATCACGGTGTACCACAAGGCTCTGTATTAGGCCCAATTTGGTTCTCATTTTTTTTACACTATATCATTAAATAGAGCTCATGTTATCACAATATAACTACATAAAAAAGACTTATTTGAGTACAGATTTTTTAATTGAATGGTAAACTGGATTTAAATTATAATAATGTGTAGTATTTTTTAAAACACCAGAAAGCTCAAAAACTGTGAAACTTATCACACTGTACGACAAGGCTCTGTAATGGGCCCACTTTGGTTCTTATTTCACAGTATAGTTTTGAGTAAAGATGATTTATTACAGAATTACTATATAATAAAGACACATCTGGCTACAGAACCTTAAATTAGCAGGTAAACTGGATTAATACCATAATAAATGTAATGTTTAGTACTTGTTTTAAACACCAGAAAGCTCAAAAACAGGGAAATTCTTTATGGTGTACCTCAAGGCTCTGTATTGGGTCCACTTTGGTTCTCATTTTTACACTATATCACTATATCCTGTTATATATTTTAGTAGAGCTAATTTATCACAGTATAACTATGTAATAAAGACATGTCTAGGTGCAGAACTTTAAATTAGCATGTAAACTGGATTTATAGGTTAATAAACATCTGGCTACAGAACCTTAAATTAGCAGGTAATCTGAATTCATACCAGAATAAAATTAATGTTTTGTACTTTTTTTAACACCAAAACTTCAAAAACAGTGAAATTCAATATGGTGTTCAACAAGGCTCTGTATCTGGCCCACTTTTGTTCTTATTTCATGCTATATTGTTTAATAGAGCTTATTTATACAGTTTAACTATGTAATAATACAGATGGAAGCTTTTGTTTGTCCGCATTATGCAAACAAAAGGGTTTAAGAAACTAAAGACAGTCTCTTTAGCAAAGCGCTAATTAAATTATTTAAATGAAATTAGCAGAACTCTGTGTTTGAACTCAGAGCCGGAGTTCACGTTAGGTTGATGTTCACACGTTAAGGTGTGAAGAAGCTGAATGGCGCCTGTGTTCTTCCTGCTCAGTCTGTAGCAGCAGGCTGTTAATTGGGCTGTTTAGGTCGGTAATGATGACCGGTTTGGACCTGGATTTATTTTGTCAGAAAAATTATTGTGATAAATTATATTATTGTCATTTTATTTACTGACATAATAATACATTTACAGTTTATTATTTAACATGAATAATTAATATACATTGGATACATTTGGAATATAACAATGTTTAAATATCCTCAGTAAATCAAAAAGATAAATTAAATTAAAACACTCTTTTTAAACAAAGTTGACAGACTGACTTAATAACATTAATAATTTCCCATTCAGTGTGGTTTCTTTCTTATAATTTTTTTACATTGTAAACTTAATATTAAAGACGATATTAAAGCTATACAGGAACACATGTATAATTACTCTCTAAACAAAAAGTGTTAAACAAACAAGAATATGTTAGAATTATACTTTAGATTTTTCTAAATAAGTATCACATTTATCTTTGAGGACAGATCTGCAGACTCTTGGTATTTTAATCTGTCTTCATGAGGGAGTGTCTTCGTGAGGGAGAGTCTATCTTTGAATAAAGCTAATGATATCACAGTTTGACTAGGTAATAAAGACTTATCTGAGTACAGAGCTTTAAATTGGAAGGTAAACTGGATTTATAGAGTAATACAATTAGTAGTTTAGTACTTTTTAAACACCAGAAAGCTCAAAAAAAGTTTATTTATTTATCATTTATTACGGTGTACCAGAAGGCTCTGTATTGGGCCCACTTTGATTCTTATTTCACGCTATGTCTTTAAGCAGAGCTGATTTATCACAGGTTAACTATGTAATAAAGACATATCTGCATACAAACTGGAAGTATATAGGAATAGATTTAATGTTTAGTACTTTTTTAAACACCAGAAAGCTCATAAATAGCTAAATTAATTACGGTGTACCACAAGGCTCTCTACCGGCCCTCTTCTCATTCAATGAGTTTTCTATCTTTTATGTTTTTTTACATTGTAAATTAAAACAAATTTATCTTTGAGTTCAGATCTGCAGACTCTTGGTGAGATTTTAATCTCAGTGTCTTCATGAGGGAGAATCTCCTGGAATAGTTTTCTCAGCGTCTTGAAGGAAGGAGTTTCTGGAGGTGCTGAACAATAGCTGCTGCTTTTCCTTCACGCTGTGAAGCTCCAGCTCATCCCAATTAAATCACCTCAAATCACCATCTCAGATCATCAGGTTTAGATCAGGGGATTAATGTGGAGGAATAACACTTTTTACTGTTTACTACATGATTCCATATGTGTCCCTTTCATGTCTTTAATATTAATCTACAATGTAGAAAATACATTTAATTAAGACGTATAGAGAAACAGTGAATGAGAAAGTGTTTCGAAACTTTAGACTGGAACCATATATTGTGCAAAAATCTTGATAATATACATATATACACACAAACACATGTATACCATAGAAAAAACATTAAAACAAGTAAACATCATTTTAGTAACTCATTTTACCAAACAAAACCATTAGCAGGAAAAGCATTAGTAAGTAAATATTAACAATAAAGCACAAAATCTAAAAAGCCCCTAAAAGACCCTATTTTAGTGATCTATAGTGCATCAGTCAATTGTGCATTGTGCAGTTGAATTTAGGACGTGTCACTGTGTCTTTGGTGTCACGAGGACCCAAAAAATACACCTTATGCATCTCAAAATGCGCTAAAAGTGTGTTTTGGGTGTGTTTTGGGCACAACATGAAATAAACCAATCAGTGTGTCGGTCATCATTCCCTTTAAGAGTCAGGTGACCTCTGACTTTGGCGCGTTTGTATCTTAACAGCACGGCACTTTTGTGCGTCTCAGCAGAAACAGATACTGACCTGCGCACTCACGCTGTGAAGATACACCAGCAGCTCATTTAAGGGAACAACAATGTTATTTTATTCTTTATTCTGTATATTGTTGATGCAAAAGCTGGATCTGCACTGCGGGGGTACACACACAGTTAGGGCGCGCACTGCGCACAGCGCACAGCGTTCCTGCATGGCTAAGATAGGATTGGATCGCTGACTGTTGACTGTAGTCAGGGTTTTAATCAGTCAGTAAAGCACCTGTATTTCCCACCGCCTTGCACAGGGTGCACGATAGATAATTAAATAGTTAAATAAATAACTTAACTTAACGACAATTAATAAAATAAAGCAGACTTAAAACAAATATTGGTTGGCATTTTAAAAGTAAGTTTAGAAATGGTCATGTAGCTAAAAGCAGATTTCCTAAAGTTCATATTAATGAAACTTACGAAATATGGACTCGCAAAGAGAACTATTTAACTGCACATACTGTACATAAACAAGTATATAATGACAATGAAGGCTTTTATAACCTTCTAAATCCTTAATACTTTTGTGTAGGCCCTCAATGCATTACTATTATTATACATTTCAATTTCATACACCCTAAAATAGAGCCCTGGGGCTCTCCACAACCTATAGTTTAACTATGACTGTAATTGACAGTCTCTTCTATAGGGTTGAGTATTGGTTAATCAATAATATAGAGCTAAATGGTTAAAACAAATTTAAACAAACTTTAAGTAGATAAGATTGCATTTACTGGAGCACTGTCTTGTCGTGTCTTGTCTTGTAATTTTGAACAGTAAATATAATTACCTAAAAAGCATGAAAACTAAATGAAAAATGTAAAGTGTTTAGTTGACGTTGAACTACTGTATTAAAATACTTGTGTTTTAATAATATTAATTAATTTAATGACTAATGACTATTTAATTTACTAATGTACGTTATGTTTGGTCCTAGTTTCTACATTTCTAAATATTAATATGTGGTAAATTATGGGATATCAGTGCTGATCCAGGATTCCCACGCTCTCCTAATCATCATTATTAGGGTTATTACTGTGTTGTGCAGGTGGGATTTGTCAGGATTTAATGGGGGTTAAAGCGCTGCCCCGGGCCTGGAGCTGTCGGGAGGTCAGTCCTAAAGAGGCGGAGGAAGTGAAGAAACATGTGGATTTAATTATAATATTAACCTGAGAAAACACTATACAGCTACAGAGCTTCTCAGAGATCACACGTGCCAAAAGTCATGGGACAGCAGTATAGAAACATACAGCTCTAGAAAAAATGAAGAGATCAATTCAGTTTCTGAATCAGTTTCTCTGATTTTGCTATTTATAGGTTTATGTTTGAGTAAAATGAACATTGTTGTTTTATTCTATAAACTACAGACAACATTTCTCCCAAATTACAAATAAAAATATTCTCATTTAGAGCATTTATTTACAGAAAATGAGAAATGGCTGAAATAACAAAAAAAAAAGATGCAGAGCTTTCAGACTTCCTCAAATAATGCAAAGAAAACAAACAAGTTCATATTCATAAAGTTTTAAGAATTCAGAAATCAATTTGATATTTGGTGGAATAATTCTGGTTTTAAATCACAGTTTTATGCATTTTAGCATGTTCTCCTCCACCAGTCTTACACACTGCTTTTGGATAACTTTATGCTGCTTTAGTCCTGGTGCAAAAATTCAAGAAGTTCAGTTTGGTGGTTTGATGGCTCATCCATCTTCCTCTTGATTATATTCCAGAGGTTTTTAACTTAGTAAAATCAAAGAAAATCAGAATTTTTAAGTGGTCTCATTTTTTCCATAGCTGTATAATAAGCAGTTTGCTGAGAGATGGGTGATTGTTAATAATGCTGATGCTGCCATCCTGTGGATATTTAGGGTGGAGCAGCCTTATTACTAAAACAACAAGACAGGAAAAGCAACAGAATCATCCTGAGATACTTAAATATTTTTAAATATACTTATTTTTCGATGTAAAAGTTATTTTTATAGCTGATATGCTGTGGGTCTAAAGTTTATATATACTTCAGTCATATATACTTCTTCAAATAATTACTGGTGGTGACTGAATCATAAATATAGCTATTTTACTTACTGCCCATTAACCTGCAGAAAACCGACACGTCTTTATGTATATATATATATATATATATATATATATATATATATATATATATATATATATATATATATATATATATATATATATAATCCTGATGATGAAAATTTCTCTGGTAAGACTCTTAAATTAATTACAATCATTAAATACATTCAATAGTTGCTTTATTTCAGTAATTCAGTTCAAAATGTCAACCTCATATATTATATAGATGTATTAAACACAGAGTGATCTATTTTAAGTGTTTATTTCATTTATTGTTGATGTTTATGAAGCTTACAGCCAATGGAAAACCCAAAAACCACATCTTCATAAAAGTTGTCAGTAGCAGAGGGAAGCTGTAAGATATGAAGTGCTGTAAGATTTTGTGGGAAAATAAAACTGCACTGACTTTAGACTTGATAATAAAACACAGTGGATCAACACCAGCAGATGACAGACATGTCTCTCCAAACCATCACTGATTGGTGGAAACTTCACACTAGACCTCGAGCAGTTTGGACTGTGTGTCTCTCCACTCTTCCTCCAGACTCTACTCCCTTGATTTACTTTAAATGAAATGTTTGATGATCAGTGATGGTTTGGAGAGACATGGACATTTAGTTTATATAAAAGCAAACATTTCCTTTTTTCAACCATATCAAACAACTCAAATCCAATCTGCACCAGATGTGACTGAGCTCTAGGTGGCGCAATATGACAAGACATGTTTTATCTAGGACAGACGTGATGAGCGCACCACAGAACACTTTCTGAGATAATGTGAAATGCGTTTCTTTACAGGTTAGAGCTGCTATGATGGCTAGCAGGATGGTAGTTTTTATGTTATGGCTAATTTTATGTATAGTTTTATCTCTTTATCAGACTTTATATTACAATGTGCAAGGTAAGTTGTGATGCTCATTGCTATCTTACACCCCCAACAGTCTATTTTCACACTTTCCTCCTGTCTGGTTTAAATAGCAGCAGATCTTCTGAATATATCTACACTGATGGGCGTGGTGTTCTGGAAATGAGGTGTGTTCAGGTACATTTCTGGAGTTTTGCTTGTTTATCTTGGTAACAGAAAACACAGGAGCTCCACTGACTGAATACAACCTAGACAGACGCCAACAGCCAGACGATCATTGCTATCTTGGCAGTAAATTGTCAACACAGGCCCGTCCCCAACACATGCACACCACTGCTTGATGAGTGCCAGTTTCCTCATTACATGTTTTTGTCATCATATGTTTTTAATGGTCGTTATGGTGACTGCAATTGAGGACACTTTCAAAGATCCTAAAACTGAGTGAGCTTAATTTTTGCATAAAAGTCATTCTTAAACACATTAAAAGAAGCAAACAATTCATCAAGTAATTAACTCTTGACGAGTTCAGCACAGCTGTTAACTGAAATCCATTAGAGCTAACTTTTATTCTTTTTTTTGCTTGCTAAGTAATTAATGGCTGACTTTAGTATTAATCTACAATACAAAACATTCTAAAATAATGAGCACATAAAAAAACTCTTTGATTTTAGGATGTGTCCAAATTTTTGAGTGGTATTGTATATTATGTGTAATAATGTGTTAATTTAGAGTAAATCTGAATAAACAAAAAATTTAATCTGGTTTGGGTCAGCGTGACGTTTAGCAGTTTAATTTTCTGACCGTATCAAGCTAAATTCGAAAATAGAAAATTGGGTATAAAAGAGTTTTATTATATATATTTTTTGTTTCAGACTTTTAATTAAATTTAATTAAATTTAAAAGTTTTATTTTTTTAATAAAAAAAATTAAGTTGAATCTTCCATTGATTTTCAGATTTGTCTATTTTTGTGTCTTGTAACACAAATCTGATGGTATAATCCAACTTGCAAAATGCAAAAATTGAAAAATCAAAAAAATGAAGAAAAGATTCTTTTTTTTTTCCTGAAATTCCGATTGTGAGGGGCAGAAATAAAAAAAACTAAAATTGGAAAAATGGATAAAAACCTATTTCTTGTACACTGCACTATATTAAATTATAATATATAATTAATAATAATTAATTTTTACATCCAATTTTCTATTTTTGCATTTAGCCTAAAACAGTCAGAAAATGTCATTAATAACTGTTACTCTGACCGGTTTGTTCCAGTTAAGCTATAATAGATTTATCATTGATTTATAAATAAAATGTTAATAAAGAACACAGTGTCTACTTCAATCAATATATAGAGCAAGAACACTATCTCCAGTCAGATCTACAGGTTTATGAGAAGACTGCGGTCGCCTCTAACAGGAACATCAGACCACAGGCTGCTAACAGTCCTTCACTCAGCCGGGGGGGTCTGCAGTGTGAATAATACAGAATACGATGATCTCAGTGAATCATGCAGTAGAGCATGCGTGCCTGAAGGAGAGCTGAAAATACATACCGGAAACACATACCGGAATAATCCACTCGAGAATAATAAATATCTTTGCTTTGCTCATTCGCTCTCTGTTTATTTTTTGGCATCAAACTGAGCAGAAATGGGAATAAAATCTAAATAAGTGTCTCTTAACTACGAAACTCACTGATGAACACAGATCCAGTCTGTTTATTCTCCTCCAGTACTGATCTATAGGCGACTCACAGTGCTGTTTTTAAAAAAGCCTGAGAAAATCACTTACACAACAAACACAACAACTTAACTTAAAATGATTGTTTATTAGAATTAATATAAATCAAATACACTAAAAAGAATGGTAAAAAAAAATAGAAAATGCAACTAAAACGTACATAAATCATATTATATTTTGTATATAATCAGTCATTGCTGTCCATTTTTCCAGCAATGGTCCATTTATCTCTTGGTCCATTTTTCCAGAATTAAAGATTTGAACAATAGTGAAAAGTAGTTTGCAGTTCCTGCAGAAACTGCAAGTGTGATTGTAGTGTCCATGGTGTGGTTGCTATGGTGTTGCTTAGTGGATGCTAGGTGGTTGCTA
The DNA here is from genome assembly GCF_023375975.1 of Astyanax mexicanus. Taxonomy (NCBI): domain Eukaryota; kingdom Metazoa; phylum Chordata; class Actinopteri; order Characiformes; family Acestrorhamphidae; genus Astyanax; species Astyanax mexicanus. The sequence goes on from NC_064421.1 coordinate 2,973,906, forward strand.
AGGTGTTATTAAGTGGTCGCTATGGTTTTGCTAAGCTGTGGCTAGAAGGTTGGTATGGTGTTGCTAGGTGGTTGCTACGGTGTTACTAGCTGGTTGCTAAGGTGAGGTCACTTTAGGCTTGTTCGGATGCTTTCTGTCCACAAACGCACGAAAAAGTTGGACGTATGCAAAAGCTGTATATAAGCCCACTGATTGTTTTAGAGTCGATATCTCGAAAATTATAATAAGAGTAAGACTTGAGAAGAACAATCACAATAACTAAAAATGGACAAAAATAGAGAAAAAATTAACAAATCATTTGTTTATTGAATACAAAAATATACCTTATTTTTTACTTTTGAAGCTCAGGATTTACTTTACATGTTTTTTCTTTTCTTTTTTTTATTCCTAGCTTTGTAATTTGCACAGTTAAATAAAAAAAACCTTGCATCTACATCCTGTCTCCTCTCCTGCAATCGTGACATAATGTTAAAAAATGTGATTTTACAAGAAAAAGCAATGTAAAAAAAAAATAGTTTTTTCAAGTATTTTTAGTGCATTTCTATTGGTCCATTTATCAAGAATGAATTTTAACACAGTTTACAGAGTAGATACTAGATTTAAACAATAGCAAAAAAACTAGAAATTGACAAAAATAGAGTTGCACGTTTTTCATTAGGTAGCAGAAATATAATATGAGCTCTTGAGCTTCTTGTATACAGTAACTCAGGCAGTCAGTAGTGAGTGGGCTGAAGCTCCTTCCTTTCCTCCGAGCTGATTCAGACTGGGTGAGGTAAGAGAGGGGGTGTGTACACTCTGCAGCTCCACCAACACCGGCTCAGAGTCATGAAGCAGAACGAGAGAACAGAGAGAGAGAGAGAGAAAGAGACACACTGAGAAAGAGAAAGACTGAAGACCTACTGAGTTTCATCAAAGCTATGGACCAAACAACATGTGGATGGATCTTCTCTTGGACGTACCATCTTCACAGATTCTTGAGGGCTTTTTATAGCCATCAATTCGGGTTCTTGAGGGCTCCTGAGACTTTCTGAAGCTTAATTGTTTTGTAATAAAGAGGGAAAAGAGAGAAGGCTTCTTAAAGTCACGTTGAGAGACACTTTGGAGACATTGGGGACTTTTGGTGACTTTAAACACTTTGGAGACTTTGGAGACTTTAGAGATGTTGGGGACTTTGGAGACTTCAGTTAACTTTAGAAGAGGCTCCAAATAAAGAGAAAAAAGAGAAAAGGCTTCTTAAAGTCACGTTGAGGAACATTTTGGAGACTTTGTTGACTTTGGAGACATTAGGGACTTTGGAGACTTCTCTTAACTTAGGAAGAGTCTATAAAGCAGTCTAAAGAGTCTCCAAATAAAGAGATAAAAGAGGCTTCTTAAAGTCACGTTGAGGAACCTTTTGAAGACTTTGGGGACTTTGGAAGCGTCTCCAAAGCAGAGCGATGGACAACGGCATCACCTGGTACCGAGGTGCCACAGTGGAGCCAGAAGGTGGGAGCCCAGAGGTCAGCGCCCTCATGTTTGTCGCTGGCGTTCTAGGCAACGTTCTGGCATTAGTCGTTCTGGAGCTTCGGAGAAGACGGCGGCACTGCACCTTGTTTCGGGTTCTAGTCACGGCACTTGTGGTGACCGACCTGGCTGGTACTTGCATGATCAGCCCGTTGGTTCAGGTGGCTCACGCTCTGAACACTTCGCTAGTGGGCATGGGGGGCATGAAGAACAATGGAACAGGTCCAGTTTGTGCCTACTTTGGCTTCACTATGACTTTCTTCAGCTTGAGTACTCTTGCGTTGCTGCTGGCCATGACCCTGGAGCGTTGCATAGCCATCGCCTGGCCCTACCAGTACGGGCGACGGGTGAACATCCGGTACGGTCTGGTTGCTGTGCCCACCGTCTACGCACTGTCTGCAGCTTTCTGCGCCCTGCCCTTCGCTGGTTTCGGCGGTTACGTGCAGTACCAACCGGGGACGTGGTGCTTCATCAACATGAACCCGCAAGACCACGAGCACGAGGACAAGGTGTTCGCCAACGTCTACGCCACGCTCATGCTGGCCATGGTGCTGATGGTGGTGGCGTGCAACTGCTTGGTGGCGTACCACCTGGTGCTGATGTACCGCCGGCGTTCCGGGACCAGGGGGTGCACCGTGGTTTGTGGGAAGAAGGACAGGAGGCACTACTCCTTGGCGGAGGAAGTGGAGCACCTCATCCTGCTGGTCTTCATGACCGTCATATTCGTCATATGTTCCCTACCGCTCATGGTAAGATTGTACGATTTGTGTTTATACATTGAGGTTATAGATATTGAGACATCATTTGTAATTAATTAATTGCAATTAGGTTGCAATGATTTCTGAGACATATGTGCCAATGGTCAGTGAGAGTGTCCACCTGTAATTAACTCTATATAACATTAGAATAATAAACCCAAATAAATCATGATGAAGACAGTATGGGTCAGTGAAAGTTTCTGCTTGCAATTAACTTGTGAGAGTGTCTACATGTAATTAACTCTAGATAACCTTAGATTACTTAACCAAAGTCAGTGGTCTTTTAGGGAGTGTTTACCTGCAATTAACTCTAGATAACATTAAAATACTAAACCCAAATAAACATTAATATAGTAAGTGGTCAGTGAGAGTATCTACCACCCAAATAAACAATTAGTCAGTGATCAGTAAGAGTGCATACCTGTAATTAATTCTATATAACATTCTAATACTAAACCCAAATAAACAATAATAAACTCAGTGTTCAGTTAGGGAGTGTCTACCTATAACTAACCCTATATGACATTAGACTTAATAAACCCAAATAAACATAAAGAAAAAAGTCTGTGTTCAATGTGAGAGTGCCTACCTGTAATTAACTCTATATAACATTAGAATAATAAACTCCAATAAACAATAATAGTAGTTAGTGAGAGTGTCTACCACCCAAATAAACAATAATAATGTCAGTGATCAGTAAGAGTGTCTACCTGTAATTAACTCTATATAACATTAGAATTTATAAACCCAAATAAACATAAAGAATAAAGTCAGTGTTTAATGTGAGAGTGTCTACCTGTAATTAATTCTATATAACATTAAAATACTAAACTCAAATAAACAATAATTGTGGTTAGTGAGAGTGTCTACCACCCAAATAAACAATAATAATGTCAGTGATGAGTGAGAGTGTCTACCTGTAATTAATTCTATATAACATTTAGAATTTATAAACCCAAATAAACATAAAGAATAAAGTTAGTGTTTAATGTGAGAGTGTCTACCTGTAAGTAACCCTATATAACATTAGACTTTTTAAACCCAAATACAAATAAAAGGAATAAAATCAGTATTCAATGTGAGAGTGTCTACCTGTAATTAATTCTATATAACATTAAAATAATAAACTCAAATAAACAATAATAGTGGTTAGTGAGAGTGTCTACCACCCAAATAAAGAATAATAAAGTCAGTGTTCAATGTGAGAGTGTCTACATGTAATTAACTCTATATAACATTAGAATTTATAAACCCAAATAAACATAAATAATAAAGTCAGTGTTCAGTTAGTGAGTATCTACTTACTTGTAATTAACTCTATATAACATTTAGAATAGTAAACCCAAGTAAACAATAATAAAACCCTCAAGTCAGTGAGGGTCAGTAAGAGTGTCTACCTGTTAATTCTATATAACATTTGAACCTATAAACCCAATTAAACACAAAGAAAAAAGTCAGTGATCAGTTAGGGAGTGTCTACCAGTAATTAACTCTATATAACATTAGAACCTATAAACCCAAATAAACAATAATAAAGTCATTTTTCTCACATTGTCTACCTGTAATTAACTCTATATAACATTAGAATACTAAAGTACAGTAAACAATAATAGTGGTTAGTGAGAGTGCCTACCGCCAAAATAAACAATAATAAAGTCAGTGTTCAATACAAGAGTGTCTACCTGTAATTAATTCTATATAACATTAGAATATAAACCCAAATAAACATAAATAATAAAGTCAGTGTTAAGTTAGTGAGTATCTACTTGTAATTAACTCTATATAACATTCTAATACTAAACCCAAATAAGCAATAATAAACTCAGTGTTCAGTTAGTGAGTGTCTACGTGTAACTAACCCTATATAACATTAGAATACTAAACCCAAATAAACAATAATAAAGTCAGTGAAGGTCAGTAAGAGTGTCTACCTGTAACTAACCCTATATATCATTAGAATTTATAAACCCAAATAAAAATAAAGAAAAAAGTCAGTGTTCAGTTAGTGAGTGTCTACCTGTAATTAAATCTATATAACATTAGAATACTAAACCCAAATAAACAATAACAAAGTCAGTGAGAGTCAGTAAGAGTGTCTACCTGGAATTAACTCTATATAACATTAGAATTTATAAACCTAAATAAACAATAATAAAGTCAGTGAGGGTCAGCAAGAGTGAATAAATTCATTATTCAGTGAGAGTGTTTATAGCTGTAAAACTCTATATAACTCTATAATATAATTTGTACAGAGCTTTATGTGGTAGAGTTGGCAGTAGTTCCTGTAGTTTATCTGTTAGCTCGAGTGTATAATCTGAAAGTGTATAAATGGAAGTGGCGTTATCAGATCTAACAGCGCTGGTTTCGCTTTCGCTCAGGATGAGCAGAATAAGAAAAGGTGGCGAAGTTTTCGAGGTCTAGACTCATGCAGGGAGAATGTGACGAGTCAGTGATGGTGATGAACGGCCTTCAGATTGCGAGAAAAGTGATCTGGGGAAAACACACTCACATGAGAGGGAAAGGAAGTTTAAACCACAAGAAACACTCTGGGTTTGACACAGTGCCGTAGGAAACACTCTCTCAGCGGAGGCAGGACCCGTCTCGCTCTGGAGGCGAGGCAGGGCAGTTTCTAGAACAAGAGCTGGGCTGAAATGTGAGTCAGTTGATCATCTGCATTAGGAGGTAATTGAGAAACCCTGTAAATGCTTATAGATGTATGAGCATTAAAGGTTAAGGTTAACCCTCCTGTTATGTTAATTTGTCAGCAAAGGTGTTCCAGGGTTAATTTGAACCGGTGCATGTTTAATTACCCAAAATATGTCTAAAACCCCAGAAAAACCTTAAAAGCAGTGTAAATATTTAATTACTAACATGTTTTGATCAACATTTAGTGCAATAGTGTTCCTTACCTCTAACAGGTGAAGGTTCAAATACATGTTCCAACTTTTTAATATTTCTTACTTTTTTAATGTTGTTACTTTATTACTTTTAAAAAGACCAACATATAAAACAATAAAACAATTTTCCCATTTTTCCCATTTTCTCCCTAATTTACATGGCCAATTACCCAACCCACTCATTAGGACTCCCCCTATCATTAGTGATGCCCCAACACACCAGGAGGGTGAAGACTAACACACACTTCCTCTGATACATGTGAAGTCAGACTCCGCCTCTTTTTGAACTGCTGCTGATGCTGTAACATTACCGAGTAGCATCACAGTGCTAACGCTCGGAGGAAAGCGCAGCGACTCGGTTCTGATACATCAGCTCACAGATGCCCTGTGCTGCAGACATCACCGAAACCCAAAAAAATCCTCCATTACTAACTATTCTATCAATAGTTAGTGCAATAGTGTTTCTTACCTCTAACAGGTAATGGTTCAATTACATGTTCCAACTTTTTTATGTTTCATTACTTTATTACTTTTATAAAGACCAACATATAAAACAAGGGTTTTACATAACATTAAAACATAACATTGAAATTTTGTTTAAGTTTTAGTTTTTGCAGGTGGTGGTTGCAAATATTTGAGATTAACCATTTTCATATTATATAGTGATTACACAATAAATAAGGCAAGCAGAAGAAGATTCATACTGAAAAAATACTTTTAACTATTTTTTAACAGGAGGGTTAAACATTAGGATTTAGCTAACAGAGACAATTTATACTCATACTTAATACTTAATTTAAACATTAAAGGTCTCATTCCATCATTTTTTCAATTCATTTTAAAATGTCTAGTTGTGTCTAGGCAAAAAAAACAAGGTGCTCAGGTGTTTCTATTTAGCCTTGCTTTAATTCACTGGATTAGTGGTGTCTGAAGGAAGACAGGATTTCGGCTCTTGCTCATGAATCATGAAAATTCATTCATGCAAATATATCGCCTCTGATTGGCTAACTGCACTGCAGCAGAGAACGCCTTCCTGCCTTCTTCCACAGTCAATTTTACAGCTCTAAAACTCAAAGGACAAAACGTTTTCAGAGATGCAGGGCAGAGTGGCTTTACTGCTCCTTTATACTTGACTGCTAAATTCACACTGGATTATAAGGCGTACTGATGATTTTTGGAAAAATGAAAGAATTTTAAATGTTCCTTCAGGTTATTTCTGGCTTGGTTAGATGGTTATTATCCATGGAAATTCCTGTATATATCCTTATAGATGTTTTAAAGGTTTCTATACTGAAGGGAAGCAGGTATCGCTTGTTCAGCATCGTGTGGAACCCTGTTACTCAGCGGGGTTTATTCTCACATGAGTATCTGATGACATTCAAATAAACGTTTGAACTAAAGTTCAAAGCTAGACCAGATAAAAACAGTGTGTGTGTGTGGGTATGTGTGTGTGTGTGTGTGTGGTGTGTGTGGGTGGCACAAGACCTTTATTTAGATTAGAAAAAGTACAAAATAAAATTATATTAAGCATATAGAGGAACTGTGAAAAACACTTGCGTTTGAGGTATCACTTTAAAATAAGACTACCTTTATAAAGGGTTTATAAATGGTTTACAATTAGTTTATTAATGGCTACTAATTAGGTTGTAAATGCCTTAAAATCATTAATAATCAGTTATAACACATACGTAGAAAGGGCAACAGTATAGAAGGCTGTGGGTTCACTATTTGGCAAACAACAGGTCATTGTTGCCCTTTCTACGTATGTGTTATAACTGATTATTAATGATTTTTAAGGCATTTACAACCTAATTAGTAACCATTAATAAATTAATTGTAAACCCTTTATAAACCCTTTATAAAGGTAGTCTTATTTTAAAGTGGAACCGAGTAGTGAAGTGATCTATCAGATTATGAAGGAACACATAAGGAATCATGTAGTAACTTAAAAACAGTGTTAAACAAACCAAAAATACTCTGTGAAGAAGCTTTTAGATGCTCTTATCTGGGGAGCTGTTTGTTAACTTGCTGTTTCTGAGGCTGGTAACTCTGATTAACTTATCCTGAACAAAAGATGTAACTCTTGGTCTTCCTTTCCTGGGGCGGTCCTGATGAGTGCCAGTTTCATCATTTTTGTGGTTATGATGGTCTTTGCAGTGACTGCACTTGAGGATACTTTTAAAGTTCAACTTAGTTGAGTAGTTGTTGCTTCTCATAATCTGGATTAGAACATTAGTCAAATCACTATTCACTATTCTCTGTATACCTGTAACTCTACCTCTTCACTACTTTACTTTAACTGATGCTCTCAAACACATTTATGCCAGTGGGCAGTCATGACTGACATGACTGGTTGTGCTGTAATCGTAAGTCCTTCATTTGTTGAGACTTTTACACTACATGACTGATTGGAGACATGGGGTCACAAATTACACAATTTCTCATGGTGGGTGATCGCTGACTCACCTCACAGTTCTCCAGAAACACGTTTATCATGAGAACACACCAGAACTAAACACAAGAGAGCTAGTGATGCCATGCAGGAGAATCTGTATAGAGGAGAATACGCACTTAAAGTGAGCTCAACATGAACGGGTTCATCGAAATTATGTCATTGTCTTGAGCATCGAAGTCAAAAAGAGGATCGACGATCCCTCCTGCAAATGGCGCAGCGCACTGTAGCTGAAAGAGCAGCTCTTTCTCCAGAGAATGTGGACATTCTCAAAGAAAGAAAATCTTGAAAATATAAAAATAACAGTTGTTTTGCCATTTACTGATATAACAAGGAGAAAGAAAGTGGTCAGACTCTAAATAAACAGCTCTGGTGTGTTTTGGACCCGTGGTTTTTTCTTTTTGTGATTCCATTGGCTGTAGGTAGCCGCTGCTCCTGACTCCTAGTCGCAGACTGAGTCAGATATTAAACATGCGGTATATTTGACGGGCGTGTAGTGTTAAACTGGCATAAGCGGCAAGAAATTCCTTATAAAGTAACTCTTGATGAATTCAGCACAGCTGTTAACTGAAAGCCTGAATTCCAGGTGACTCTACCTTATAAAGTTGACTGAGAAAATGCAATGCAAAAGGCACAAATGCAAATACATTAATAAAATATCTTGCATTAGTGCAAAGTTTGTATAGAATAACTAGTATAAAATGATACAGGCTGAATAAGGTCATTTAACTGCAGCTCTGTATTCAGTGTGTGCTTCTCTCAGTTAAGTGGAGCCCTGACCACACAGAAATTACATTACATAATAAAAGTCTCATCATGCAGCTATCATAACACTCACAGTGGAACAGTAAGCACACACACTTCCTATTGATTGAATAACGCTCACCAGCCGAGTGTGTAATTACACTTCAGCAGCTCTTAGACTGATCGATTAATCAATCAGATTAACTCAACCAGTAAATAAAGATAAACTATAGATCATCTCAGATAAAAACAAGGGTTCCCCGCAGACCTGCAGTTTATATGTGCGTAAGAAATATTTTTTACTGAAGGAAGTTTGACCCATGATTATTTTTAGTAAATAAATAATAATATCATTAAATATTATTTTATATCAGATATTCAGTATCCACTATGAATCATTCATAAACTATGCAATTATAGAACTATGCAATATGAATTATGAATAAATAGGTACCCACTATAAATTATTCAGTATCCAGTGTGGATTATTCAGAATCTAACCTCAATTATTTATTATCTGTGTCCACTATGAATTCTGTGTCAACTGCCAATTATTCTTTAATCACTTTAAATGATTCAGTACCTACAAATAATTATGTACTTATGTACTATCAATGATTCAGTATTCACAGTGAAATATTCAGTATGTACTATCAATGATTCAGCCTCTACTATAATTGATTTGGTATCTTCTATGATTGATTCAGTATCTCTTATAAATTATCAGTATCTATTATAAATGATTCAGTATCTCCTATAAATAATTCAGTATCTCTTGTGAATGATTAAGTATCTCTTATGAATGATTCAGTATCTATTATAAATGATTCAGTATCTCCTATAAATAATTCAGTATCTCTTATGAATGATTCAGTATCTATTATAAATGATTCAGCATCTCCTTTGAATGATTCAGTATCTCTTGTAAATGATTAAGTATCTCTTATGAATGATTCAGTATCTTCTATGAATGATTCAGTATCTCCTGTGAATGATTCAGTATCTATTATAAATGGTTCAGTGTCTCTTATAAATGATTCAATATCTCCTATGAATGATTCAGTATCTCTTATAAATGATTCAGTATCTTCTATGAATGATTCAGTATCTCCTGTGAATGATTCAGTATCTCCTGTGAATGATTCAGTATCTATTATAAATGGTTCAGTATCTCTTATAAATAATTCAGTGTCTCTTATAAATGATTCAGTATCTTCTATGAATGATTCAGTATCTCCTGTGAATGAATCAATGTCTCATATGAATGATTCAGTATCTCTTATAAATAATTCAGTATCTTTTATAAATGATTCAGTACCTCCTAGGATTTAATCAGTGTTTACAATAAATTGTCCAGTATCTACTATCAATTATTTGGGACCTAATATGAATTATTCAATGTCTATTATAAAGTATTCATAATCTAATAATAATTGTATGTACTATAAACCAATTAAATGTTTAATGAGTGAAATGGTGATAATCAGGGGAAAGTTTTCCCTCGCTGTTTAAAAGCTGAGCTTCCCTACCTCATAAAAGCTGCTGTTTCCCTCTGGGACGACCCGTCTGGTTTCAAGCTCACTGTGAAATTAAATAAATTACATTTACTGCGGAGGTCTGGGAAAAACAATTACCTTGACTCATCTGAGAGGATCTTTCACAATGCTCTACAGCTCTTATACTATATAATAACCAGGATGTGTGTAAACACTTTTATTACCACAGTGAGTCAACGCTCTCTACACAGTGGCGTAAGAACCTATTAAAGGGCCATATAAAATTCTGATTTAATGCCTTTAATTTTTTTTTAAGTTATTAAGTTTTTAAGTTACGTTTTTTTATTAATATTTTTTTAATAGGTAGGGTCAAAAGCAAAGGGAGATAAAAAGGGTAGAAAACATGCCAAGAAAGATAAGACAGTCCAGGTCAAAAAAAAGTAGTAAGTAAGGCAGTAAAAAGGCAAGACAAAAATTGAACTCGGAAATCTAAAAAGGGGTCATACACAGAAGTAGACAATAACATGTTACATATAGAAAGACGGAACCAGATCTAAAACTTGGCAGGGAGTGAGTGAAGTGCCAGGGTAAATATAGTGAGGTGAACAGGTGAAATCAATATTCAGGTGATTGTACTATGGAGAGTGTCAGGCGATCAGTCATGTGATTTGTCAGTGTTGGCCTGTAATAAAACATATACTAGCTCTACTTAACATGATTAAAAATAAAATGTTTTAGATATTTGACCATATTTTCATTAAAGGTTTACTTAGTAAGGTCGAAATAATATAAAGTAGTCCAACAGTAAGAATGATTTAGTCTCTACTATGAATTATTCAGTATATACTATGAATGATTTAGTATCTACTATCAATTATTTAATATCTACTAGAAATCATTCAATATTTACTATGAATTACTCAGAATTTACTATAAATTATTAGACATAATTAATTATTCTGCATCAACTATGCATTATTTAGTATCCCCTATGCATTTTTCATTATCTACTATAAATTATTAAACAGTATGAATTATACAGCATCTACTTTGAATTATGTAGTAGCTAACATGAATTATTTAGCATCTATTGTGAATTATTGAGCATCTACCATGAATTATTCATTATCTACTATTAATTCTGTATCTACTAATAATTATTCCGCATCTACTGTGAATTATTCAGCATTGACTATGGTTTATTTAGTATCCACTATGAATTGTCAAGTATGTAATAGGAAGTATTCAAAATCCTATGTGAATTTATTCAATATGTGAATCCTAGTATTACACATATTTAATAAATTGACAGTGGATATTAAATAAATATTAAAACCTCATATAATAATAAGTATTTTCTTGACAGTAGAAACAGTTACTCAAACAAAAGCAGGATAAACTCTTTTTTAGAAGAAATTTTAGAATATTTATTTAATGAGTAGGAGTCCTAATACTTTTGTCCATATATTATACAGCTCCTGTGTCTGTATCCGTTATGAATTCCCTCTCTGCAGATAGATAAGTGCTCTGGAGGATGGACTCCTGAGGGAGATGTTATAATGAGTCAAAGCTCTGTTACTGAACTCTCTAATGATGGATTATCTCGGTGGTTGTTAGCTGGGCTGGCCCGCCGCCCGTGATAAGCGACATCCAAAAAGGAAGAAGAGCGGTTTCCCAGGCCGACCATCAGATAATGCAAATCACTCTGATTAAGATTAAAAACTGCGGCTCTGATTATCATTTACCGAAACCGCACTGCGTCACAGCTCATTTGCATAAATCTGAGCAAAGCCAAACCTGATTACAAAACCTGAATCTGACAATTAAAAATGAATTACTTCCAATTTCACAAAGCTGTTTTTATACTTGATATACTACAACTGCAAATTTTGTTGTATCTACTATGAATAATTCAGTATTCACTAATAATTATTTAGTATCAAACTGTAAGGGTGCAGACTGTGGCTGGGCAACCTGCTATGCCACCCCCAGCCACCAGAGGGAAACCCAGAACCACTGCACCCTGATTACAGGCAATTAGCAACACCTGGTCCTCTCCTATTTAAGGAGAGCCAACCCCTAGCCCTGTGCTCAGTCTTGAGTTTGCCTGACACACACAAGTCTCTCTCGAGTGTTCTCCTTGAATCTCTTGCTCTTTGCTATTGTGTATCCCAGACCTACCCTTCTGAGGTTTCCTCTCAGGGTTTCTCTGGAAACTCTCCTTTCCAAAAAAAAAAAAGAAGTGAAAGGGAAAGAAATAGTTTTCCCTTTAAGCATTTTGAGTTTGTTTATTTGTATGGGAAGTTTAGTCTTGGATTTTCTTTGCTCTGTGATATTTGAGCTGGCCAGCCTTCCCCTGGCAGTCTAAGTTGTCCCTTTGGTCCAAATCCCTTATTTAACTCCTCCAGCAGTGCAGTGCATTTTCATTTGTTTTACTAAGCAGAGGTTGGGTTTTTCCCTCTGTAAAGCAACTTTTCAGTTTCTATTTAAAATACATATATCCCTTGTTAACCCTTATCTCAGTTCCACTCTGCACTTGGGTCTCTCTATAAATAATTCAGTTGGTAGCTCACTTAGTTTACTCTAGTCCCCCACCCATAAGGTTGGTGGTTAAAATCCACCTTTAGGTGAGCTACCTCGTTACAGCAAGACTGAGCCAGTCATGGACCCAGCAGAGTTATCAGACATGGAGCAGGTCAAGGGAGCCATAATCAACCAGGGTGCTGCAATTGGCAGACACGAGCAGGCTCTCCAGCAGATCTTGTCACAGTTGCAGACCCTAACAACAGCCTTACAGGCTGAATCTCCTGTGGCTACAGCTGCCCCTCCCATCCCACCTGCACCAGTCCCTGAACCTGTTCCACGGGTTGAGCCACACTTACCCCCACCAGAGAGATTTGATGGGGATCCTGGACGCTGTCGTGGCTTTCTGCTCCAATGCTCTCTGCCATTTGAACAGCAGCCGTCTCGTTTCCCTACTGAGAGAGCTAAAGTGGCTTATATAATTTCCCTGCTCACAGGTCGTGCCCTTGCTTGGGCCACTCCAGTATGGGAGAATCAACCTGGTGTGTGTACCTCTGCAGACTTGTTCACAGCCTCTATGCGTCAAGCTTTTGAACATCCTGTCTGTGGAGGAGAAACTGGGCCCCGTCTTCTACGCATACGACAGGGGAAAAGATCAGTGGCTGATTATGCGATAGAGTTTCGCACTCTGGCTGCTGAGAGTGGCTGGAACTCCTCTGCATTAATGGCAGCGTTTCAGCAAGGGTTGAGTGAGGAACTTAAAGATGAGTTAGCCCCACGTGATCCTCCTTCTTCCCTCGAGGAGCTGATATCAGTAACCCTCAAATTGGATAACCGGTTAAGGGAGCGCCGTAGGGTCCGAGATACAGGCTTTTCCACACAACGACATCAGGGTTTCTTTCCTGTGCCTCCCACTTCTCACTCACTTCCAGTCTCACCTGAGGAGGGTGAACAGCCCATGCAATTGGGACATACTCGCCTGTCTCGCCAAGAGCGTGAGTCCCGTATGCGGGAGGGCAGATGCCTTTATTGTGGACAATCTGGACATATGCGTCCATCATGCCCAGAATTGTCGGGGAAAGCCAAAGTCCGTCACAGGACTGGAGACCTGTGACAGACCCCAATACATCTCCTTATACTTCTGGGGTATTTCTCAATGCTGCCATTTCCTGGGGACCAGAACAAGAGAAACACCTCAGAGTGTTTGTAGACTCAGGTGCTGCTGGCAATTTCATTGACTCCACTATAGCTAGGACTTTGGGATTGCCATTGGTGTCTATGGAACATCCTCTTCCAATATCTGCCATAGACGGGCGGTCTCTTGAGCCAGGAGTGGTCTCACAGCAGACCCAACCACTTTTATTACACATCGGCCAACACAGGGAACAAATAACTTTTTTCGTGATTAGTGCCCCCCAGCTGCAGTTGGTTTTGGGGTTCCCCTGGTTGCAACGCCACAACCCCCACATTGACTGGCTAACACGATCCATAACAGCCTGGGGGCCACAATGCAAGGGGTCTTGTTTGGTAGTCCACCCCATCCAACATACAACCTCCCCATCCCTCCCTGGTATCCCTGACCTATCTCGAGTCCCTTCTGAATACTTTGACTTGAGGGAGGTCTTCAGTAAACAGAAGGCCCACCGGTCCTTTGACTGTGCAATTAACCTTCTTCCAGGTACAAGTCCTCCTCGTGGTAGGCTGTTTTCCCTGTCTGGCCCGGAGAAGAAAGCCATGGAGGACTACATACAAGAGGCACTTGCTTTAGGCTTTATCCGGCCTTCAACCTCCCCTGCAGGAGCCGGATTTTTCTTTGTAGGGAAGAAGGATGGGGGCCTTCGTCCCTGCATAGACTACCGGGGGTTAAACAAAATTACAGTCAAAGACCACTACCCTCTGCCCCTCATGACCTCAGCCTTCGAGGCGCTGCAGCAGGCTTCAGTTTTTACCAAACTGGATCTGCGCAGCGCCTACAATCTTATTCGAGTTAGAGAAGGTGATGAATGGAAGACGGCCTTCATTACTCCATCAGGCCACTACGAGTACCTTGTTATGCCTTTTGGTTTGATGAATGCACCGGCCGTCTTCCAAAGATACATCAATGAGGTCCTGAGGGAGGCCCTGGACTCCTATGCTTTTGTCTATTTGGATGATATCCTCATCTACAGCAATTCCATGGAGGAGCATATGGGTCATGTGAGGAGGATTCTCCAGCTTCTCCTGGAAAACCATCTTTATGTTAAGCTGGAGAAGTCCCTCTTCCATGTCCCATCTGTCTCCTTCCTTGGATTTGTAGTGTCCAGGGGGCAGCTGAGCATGGATCCAGCCAAGACAAAATCTATTAAAAACTGGCCTCGTCCCACGTCTCTTCGGCTGCTTCAACGCTTTTTAGGCTTTGCAAATTTTTTTCGGAGATTTATCCGAAATTTTAGCACAATCGCTGCTCCGCTAACCTCCCTAACAAAGAAAACTATGGGGCGGTTTCAATGGACAGATGCTGCCCAGAAAGCCTTTGAAAAACTCAAACATTGTTTAGTCACGGCTCCAGTGCTACAGCTTCCAGACCCTGAGGCTTCTTTTTTAGTAGAAGTGGATGCTTCTGATATAGGTGTTGGGGCGGTACTATCACAGCGCTCTGGTCCTCACAAAAAGCTGCACCCCTGTGCTTTCTTTTCGCACCGCCTCACACCCACAGAGCGAAATTATGATGTTGGTGACAGGGAGCTTTTGGCAGTAAAACTAGCGTTGGAGGAATGGAGACACTGGCTGGAGGGGGCCAAACATCAGTTCCTGGTCTGGACGGATCACAAGAACTTGGCTTATGTTCAACAAGACAAGCGTCTAAATCCCCGTCAGGCCAGGTGGACACTATTCTTTGCCCGGTTTGATTTTGTTCTTTCATATCGGCCAGGCTCGAAAAATGCTAAGCCCGATGCCCTCTCCAGGCAGTGGGATCCTCCATCATCAGATCAGCCACCAAAACCTATCATCCCTGAGACTCGGATTGTGGCTCCTCTACGCTGGGGAGTAGAGACTGCAGTCCAAAATGCCCTCCGAAGTGAGCCTGACCCAGGAGGGGGGCCTCCAGGGAGGCTTTATGTCCCTACTTCTGTCAGGCCCCAAGTACTCCAGTGGGGTCATGCATCACCCCTTACAGCCCATCCAGGAATCACCCGTACCCTGGAGTTTTTGCAAAGGCGATTTTGGTGGCCCAAAATGGACCGAAATGTTAGGGCCTATATAGCTGCCTGCCAGGTTTGTGCCCAGAACAAGGAGCCTAGGACACGACCATCAGGCTTGCTCCACCCCTTGCCAATTCCTTCACGCCCATGGTCCCATCTCTCCTTAGACTTTGTCACAGGGTTACCCGTGTCTCAGGGCAACACTGTAATCTTAGTCGTAGTCGACAGGTTCTCCAAAGCCTGTAAATTTATTGCACTGCCCAAACTAGCCTCAGCCAGGGAGATGGCAAAATTACTGCTGCAGCATGTGGTCAGGGTCCATGGGCTGCCAGTGGATTTGGTCTCAGATCGAGGCCCTCAGAGGGTCAACCAGGACTTAGGTAGGACCCTCCGCTGTCTGGCATCTTCTAATCCCTCCACTTGGGCTGATCACCTGCTCTGGGCTGAGTATGCCCATAATACCTTGTGGCACTCATCCTTGGGCATGTCCCCTTTTGAGTGCCAATTCGGGTACGCTCCCCCTATGTTTCCAGAGCAGGA